>NC_079217.1:64570918-64736988 GCF_029633865.1 Lampris incognitus | reverse complement strand
GTACCAGACACTTTAGTTTTTACCCACTACCCTACCGGTGTGGTGGGTAAACCGGTGGTCAAGTACCAGACACTTTAGTTTTTACCCACTACCCTACCGGTGTGGTGGGTAAACCGGTGGCAAGTACCAGACACTTTAGTTTTTACCCACTACCCTACCGGTGTGGTGGGTAAACCGGTGGTAAGTACCAGAAACTTTAGTTTTTACCCACTACACTACCGGTGTGGAGGGTAAACCGGTGGTAAGTACCAGACACTTTAGTTTTTACCCACTACACTACCGGTGTGGAGGGTAAACCGGTGGTAAGTACCAGACACTTTAGTTTTTACCCACTACCCTACCGGTGTGGAGGGTAAACCGGTGGTAAGTACCAGACACTTTAGTTTTTACCCACTACCCTACCGGTGTGGTGGGTAAACCGGTGGCAAGTACCAGACACTTTAGTTTTTACCCACTACCCTACCGGTGTGGTGGGTAAACCGGTGGCAAGTACCAGACACTTTAGTTTTTACCCACTACCCTACCGGTGTGGTGGGTAAACCGGTGGTAAGTACCAGACACTTTAGTTTTTACCCACTACCCTACCGGGTGTGGGTAACCGGTGTCAGTTGGGTAAACCGGTGGCAAGTACCAGACACTTTAGTTTTTACCCACCGGTTTACCCACCACACCGGTAGGGTAGTGGGTAAAAACTAAAGTCTCTGGTATTTACCACCGGTTTACCCACCACACCGGTAGGGTAGTGGGTAAAAACTAAAGTTCCGGTAGGGTAAACCGGTGGTAAGTACCAGAAACTTTAGTTTTTACCCACTACACTACCGGTGTGGAGGGTAAACCGGTGGTAAGTACCAGACACTTTAGTTTTTACCCACTACCCTACTGGTGTGGAGGGTAAACCGGTGGTCAGTACCAGACACTTTAGTTTTTACCCACTACCCTACCGGTGTGGTGGGTAAACCGGTGGCAAGTACCAGACACTTTAGTTTTTACCCACTACCCTACCGGTGTGGTGGGTAAACCGGTGGCAAGTACCAGACACTTTAGTTTTTACCCACCGGTTTACCCACCACACCGGTAGGGTAGTGGGTAAAAACTAAAGTCTCTGGTATTTACCACCGGTTTACCCACCACGCCAGTAGGGTAGTGGGTAAAAACTAAAGTCTCTGGTACTGACCACCGGTTTACCCACCACACCGGTAGGGTAGTGGGTAAAAACTAAAGTCTCTGGTACTGACCACCGGTTTGCCCACCACACCGGTAGGGTAGTGGGTAAAAACTAAAGTGTCTGGTACTGACAACCGGTTTACCCTACCGGCACTTCAGTTTTTACCCACTACCCTACCGGTGTGGAGGGGAAACCGGTGGTAAGTACCAAACACTTTAGTTTTTACCCACTACCCTACCGGTGTGGTGGGTAAACCGGTGGTAAGTACCAGACACTTTAGTTTTTACCCACTACCCTACCGGTGTGGTGGGTAAACCGGTGGTAAGTACCACACACTTTAGTTTTTACCCACTACCCTACCGGTGTGGTGGGTAAACCGGTGGCAAGTACCAGACACTTTAGTTTTTACCCACCACACCGGTAGGGTAGTGGGTAAAAACTAAAGTGTCTGGTACTTACCACCGGTTTACGCTCCACACCGGTAGGGTAGTGGGTAAAAACTAAAGTGCCGGTAGGGTAAACCGGTGGTCAGTACCAAACACTTTAGTTTTTACCCACTACCCTACCGGTGTGGTGGGTAAACCGGTGGTAAGTACCAGACACTTTAGTTTTTACCCACTACCCTACCGGTGTGGAGGGTAAACCGGTGGCAAGTACCAGACACTTTAGTTTTTACCCACTACCCTACTGGTGTGGAGGGTAAACCGGTGGTAAGTACCAGACACTTTAGTTTTTACCCACTACCCTACCGGTGTGGTGGGTAAACCGGTGGTAAGTACCAGACACTTTAGTTTTTACCCACTACCCTACCGGTGTGGAGGGTAAACCGGTGGTAAGTACCAGAAACTTTAGTTTTTACCCACTACACTACCGGTGTGGAGGGTAAACCGGTGGTAAAACCAGAAACTTTAGTTTTTACCCACCGGTTTACCCACCACACCAGTAGGGTAGTGGGTAAAAACTAAAGTCTCTGGTACTTACCACCGGTTTACCCACCACACCAGTAGGGTAGTGGGTAAAAACTAAAGTCTCTGGTACTTACCACCGGTTTACCCACCACACCAGTAGGGTAGTGGGTAAAAACTAAAGTGTCTGGTACTTACCACCGGTTTACCCACCACACCGGTAGGGTAGTGGGTAAACACTAAAGTGTGTGGTACTTACCACCGGTTTACCCACCACACCAGTAGGGTAGTGGGTAAAAACTAAAGTGTCTGGTACTTACCACCGGTTTACCCACCACACCAGTAGGGTAGTGGGTAAAAACTAAAGTTTCTGGTACTGACCACCGGTTTACGCTCCACACCGGTAGGGTAGTGGGTAAAAACTAAAGTGCCGGTAGGGTAAACCGGTGGTCAGTACCAGACACTTTAGTTTTTACCCAATACCCTACCGGTGTGGTGGGTAAACCGGTGGCAAGTACCAGACACTTTAGTTTTTACCCACTACCCTACCGGTGTGGTGGGTAAACCGGTGGCAAGTACCAAACACTTTAGTTTTTACCCACTACACTACCGGTGTGGAGGGTAAACCGGTGGTAAGTACCAGACACTTTAGTTTTTACCCACTACACTACCGGTGTGGAGGGTAAACCGGTGGTCAGTACCAGACACTTTAGTTTTTACCCACTACCCTACCGGTGTGGTGGGTAAACCGGTGGCAAGTACCAGACACTTTAGTTTTTACCCACTACCCTACCGGTGTGGTGGGTAAACCGGTGGCAAGTACCAAACACTTTAGTTTTTACCCACTACCCTACCGGTGTGGTGGGTAAACCGGTGGTAAGTACCAGAAACTTTAGTTTTTACCCACTACACTACCGGTGTGGAGGGTAAACCGGTGGTAAGAACCAGAAACTTTAGTTTTTACCCACTACACTACCGGTGTGGAGGGTAAACCGGTGGTAAGTACCAGAAACTTTAGTTTTTACCCACTACACTACCGGTGTGGAGGGTAAACCGGTGGTCAGTACCAGACACTTTAGTTTTTACCCACTACCCTACTGGTGTGGAGGGTAAACCGGTGGTCAGTACCAGACACTTTAGTTTTTACCCACCACCCTACCGGTGTGGTGGGTAAACCGGTGGCAAGTACCAGACACTTTAGTTTTTACCCACTACCCTACCGGTGTGGTGGGTAAACCGGTGGCAAGTACCAAACACTTTAGTTTTTACCCACTACCCTACTGGTGTGGTGGGTAAACCGGTGGTAAGTACCAGAGACTTTAGTTTTTACCCACTACCCTACGGGTGTGGAGGGTAAACCGGTGGTCAGTTGGGTAAAGCGGTGGTAAGTACCAGACACTTTAGTTTTTACCCACTACCCTACCGGTGTGGTGGGTAAACCGGTGGCAAGTACCAGACACTTTAGTTTTTACCCACTACCATACCGGTGTGGTGGGTAAACCGGTGGCAAGTACCAGACACTTTAGTTTTTACCCACCGGTTTACCCACCACCCCGGTAGGGTAGTGGGTAAAAACTAAAGTCTCTGGTATTTACCACCGGTTTACCCACCACGCCAGTAGGGTAGTGGGTAAAAACTAAAGTCTCTGGTACTGACCACCGGTTTACCCACCACACCGGTAGGGCAGTGGGTAAAAACTAAAGTCTCTGGTACTGACCACCGGTTTACCCACCACACCGGTAGGGTAGTGGGTAAAAACTAAAGTGTCTGGTACTTACCACTGGTTTACCCACCACACCGGTAGGGTAGTGGGTAAAAACTAAAGTCTCTGGTACTGACCACCGGTTTGCCCACCACACCGGTAGGGTAGTGGGTAAAAACTAAAGTGTCTGGTACTTACCACCGGTTTACGCTCCACACCGGTAGGGTAGTGGGTAAAAACTAAAGTGCCGGTAGGGTAAACCGGTTGTCAGTACCAGACACTTTAGTTTTTACCCACTACCCTACCGGTGTCGTGGGTAAACCGGTGGCAAGTACCAGACACTTTAGTTTTTACCCACTACCCTACCGGTGTGGTACGTAAACTGGTGGTCAGTACCAGACACTTTAGTTTTTACCCACTACCCTACCGGTGTGGAGGGTAAACCGGTGGTAAGAACCAGAAACTTTAGTTTTTACCCACTACACTACCGGTGTGGAGGGTAAACCGGTGGTAAGTACCAGAAACTTTAGTTTTTACCCACTACACTACCGGTGTGGAGGGTAAACCGGTGGTCAGTACCAGACACTTTAGTTTTTACCCACTACACTACCGGTGTGGAGGGTAAACCGGTGGTCAGTACCAGACACTTTAGTTTTTACCCACTACCCTACTGGTGTGGAGGGTAAACCGGTGGTCAGTACCAGACACTTTAGTTTTTACCCACTACCCTACTGGTGTGGAGGGTAAACAGGTGGTCAGTACCAGACACTTTAGTTTTTACCCACTACCCTACTGATGTGGAGGGTAAACCGGTGGTAAGTACCAGACACTTTAGTTTTTACCCATTACCCTACTGGTGTGGAGGGTAAACCGGTGGTCAGTACCAGAGACTTTAGTTTTTACCCACTACCCTACTGGTGTGGTGGGTAAACCGGTGGTAAGTACCAGAGACTTTAGTTTTTACCCACTACCCTACTGGTGTGGTGGGTAAACCGGTGGTAAGTACCAGAGACTTTAGTTTTTACCCACTACCCTACGGGTGTGGAGGGTAAACCGGTGGTCAGTTGGGTAAACCGGTGGCAAGTACCAGACACTTTAGTTTTTACCCACCTGTTTACCCACCACACCGGTAGGGTAGTGGGTAAAAACTAAAGTCTCTGGTACTTACCACCGGTTTACCCACCACACCAGTAGGGTAGTGGGTAAAAACTAAAGTCTCTGGTACTGACCACCGGTTTACCCACCACACCAGTAGGGTAGTGGGTAAAAACTAAAGTCTCTGGTACTTACCACCGGTTTACCCTCCACACCGGTAGTGTAGTGGGTAAAAACTAAAGTCTCTGGTACTGATCACCGGTTTACCCACCACACCAGTAGGGTAGTGGGTAAAAACTAAAGTGTCTGGAATTTGCCACCGGTTTACCCTCCACACCAGTAGGGTAGTGGGTAAAAACTATAGTCTCTGGTACTGACCACCGGTTTACCCACCACACCGGTAGGGTAGTGGGTAAAAACTATAGTCTCTGGTACTGACCACCGGTTTACCCACCACACCGGTAGGGTAGTGGGTAAAAACTAAAGTGCCGGTAGGGTAAACCGGTGGTCAGTACCAGACACTTTAGTTTTTACCCACTACCCTACCGGTGTGGTGGGTAAACCGGTGGCAAGTACCAGACACTTTAGTTTTTACCCACTACCCTACCGGTGTGGTGGGTAAACCGGTGGCAAGTACCAGACACTTTAGTTTTTACCCACTACCCTACCGGTGTGGTGGGTAAACCGGTGGCAAGTACCAAACACTCTAGTTTTTACCCACTACCCTACCGGTGTGGTGGGTAAACCGGTGGTAAGTACCAGAAACTTTAGTTTTTACCCACTACACTACCGGTGTGGAGGGTAAACCGGTGGTAAGTACCAGACACTTTAGTTTTTACCCACTACACTACTGGTGTGGAGGGTAAACCGGTGGTAAGTATCAGACACTTTAGTTTTTACCCACTACCCTACCGGTGTGGAGGGTATACCGGTGGTAAGTACCACACACTTTAGTTTTTACCCACTACCCTACCGGTGTGGTGGGTAAACCGTTGGTAAGTACCAGACACTTTAGTTTTTACCCACTACCCTACCGGTGTGGTGGGTAAACCGGTGGCAAGTACCAGACACTTTAGTTTTTACCCACTACCCTACCGGTGTGGTGGGTAAACCGGTGGCAAGTACCAAACACTTTAGTTTTTACCCACTACCCTACCGGTGTGGTGGGTAAACCGGTGGTAAGTACCAGAAACTTTAGTTTTTACCCACTACACTACCGCAGTGGAGGGTAAACCGGTGGTAAGAACCAGAAACTTTAGTTTTTACCCACTACACTACCGGTGTGGAGGGTAAACCGGTGGTAAGTACCAGAAACTTTAGTTTTTACCCACTACACTACCGGTGTGGAGGGTAAACCGGTGGTCAGTACCAGACACTTTAGTTTTTACCCACTACCCTACTGGTGTGGAGGGTAAACAGGTGGTCAGTACCAGACACTTTAGTTTTTACCCACCACCCTACCGGTGTGGTGGGTAAACCGGTGGCAAGTACCAGACACTTTAGTTTTTACCCACTACCCTACCGGTGTGGTGGGTAAACCGGTGGCATGTACCAAACACTTTAGTTTTTACCCACTACCCTACTGGTGTGGTGGGTAAACCGGTGGTAAGTACCAGAGACTTTAGTTTTTACCCACTACCCTACGGGTGTGGAGGGTAAACCGGTGGTCAGTTGGGTAAACCGGTGGTAAGTACCAGACACTTTAGTTTTTACCCACTACCCTACCGGTGTGGTGGGTAAACCGGTGGCAAGTACCAGACACTTTAGTTTTTACCCACCGGTTTACCCACCACACCGGTAGGGTAGTGGGTAAAAACTAAAGTCTCTGGTATTTACCACCGGTTTACCCACCACGCCAGTAGGGTAGTGGGTAAAAACTAAAGTCTCTGGTACTGACCACCGGTTTACCCACCACACCGGTAGGGTAGTGGGTAAAAACTAAAGTGTCTGGTACTTACCACTGGTTTACCCACCACACCGGTAGGGTAGTGGGTAAAAACTAAAGTCTCTGGTACTGACCACCGGTTTGCCCACCACACCGGTAGGGTAGTGGGTAAAAACTAAAGTGTCTGGTACTGACAACCGGTTTACCCTACCGGCACTTCAGTTTTTACCCACTACCCTACCGGTGTGGTGGGTAAACCGGTGGTAAGTACCAGAGACTTTAGTTTTTACCCACTACCCTACCGGTGTGGTGGGTAAACCGGTGGCAAGTACCAAACACTTTAGTTTTTACCCACTACCCTACCGGTGTGGTGGGTAAACCAGTGGTAAGTACCAGAAACTTTATTTTTTACCCACTATCTTACCGGTGTGGAGGGTAAACCGGTGGTAAGAACCAGAAACTTTAGTTTTTACCCACTACACTACCGGTGTGGAGGGTAAACCGGTGGTAAGTACCAGAAACTTTAGTTTTTACCCACTACCCTACCGGTGTGGAGGGTAAACCGGTGGTCAGTACCAGACACTTTAGTTTTTACCCACTACCCTACCGGTGTGGAGGGTAAACCGGTGGTAAGTACCAGACACTTTAGTTTTTACCCACTACCCTACTGGTGTGGAGGGTAAACAGGTGGTCAGTACCAGACACTTTAGTTTTTACCCACTACCCTACTGGTGTGGAGGGTAAACCGGTGGTCAGTACCAGAGACTTTAGTTTTTACCCACTACCCTACTGGTGTGGTGGGTAAACCGGTGGTAAGTACCAGAGACTTTAGTTTTTACCCACTACCCTACGGGTGTGGAGGGTAAACCGGTGGTCAGTTGGGTAAACCGGTGGTAAGTACCAGACACTTTAGTTTTTACCCACTACCCTACCGGTGTGGTGGGTAAACCGGTGGCAAGTACCAGACACTTTAGTTTTTACCCACCGGTTTACCCACCACACCAGTAGGGTAGTGGGTAAAAACTAAAGTCTCTGGTACTTACCACCGGTTTACCCACCACACCAGTAGGGTAGTGGGTAAAAACTAAAGTCTCTGGTACTGACCACCGGTTTACCCACCACACCAGTAGGGTAGTGGGTAAAAACTAAAGTGTCTGGTACTTACCACCGGTTTACCCAACTGACCACCGGTTTACCCACCACACCGGTAGGGTAGTGGGTAAACACTAAAGTGTGTGGTACTTACCACGGGTTTACCCACAACACCAGTAGGGTAGTGGGTAAAAACTAAAGTTTCTGGTACTGACCACCGGTTTACGCTCCACACCGGTAGGGTAGTGGGTAAAAACTAAAGTGCCGGTAGGGTAAACCGGTGGTCAGTACCAGACACTTTAGTTTTTACCCACTACCCTACCGGTGTGGTGGGTAAACCGGTGGCAAGTACCAGACACTTTAGTTTTTACCCACTACCCTACCGGTGTGGTGGGTAAACCGGTGGCAAGTACCAGACACTTTAGTTTTTACCCACTACCCTACCGGTGTGGTGGGTAAACCGGTGGCAAGTACCAAACACTTTAGTTTTTACCCACTACACTACCGGTGTGGAGGGTAAACCGGTGGTAAGTACCAGAAACTTTAGTTTTTACCCACTACACTACCGGTGTGGAGGGTAAACCGGTGGTAAGTACCAGACACTTTAGTTTTTACCCACTACCCTACCGGTGTGGAGGGTAAACCGGTGGTCAGTACCAAACACTTTAGTTTTTAACCACTACCCTACCGGTGTGGTGGGTAAACCGTTGGTAAGTACCAGACACTTTAGTTTTTACCCACTACCCTACCGGTGTGGTGGGTAAACCGGTGGCAAGTACCAGACACTTTAGTTTTTACCCACTACCCTACCGGTGTGGTGGGTAAACCGGTGGCAAGTACCAAACACTTTAGTTTTTACCCACTACCCTACCGGTGTGGTGGGTAAACCGGTGGTAAGTACCAGAAACTTTAGTTTTTACCCACTACACTACCGGTGTGGAGGGTAAACCGGTGGTAAGAACCAAACACTTTAGTTTTTACCCACTACACTACCGGTGTGGAGGGTAAACCGGTGGTAAGTACCAGAAACTTTAGTTTTTACCCACTACACTACCGGTGTGGAGGGTAAACCGGTGGTCAGTACCAGACACTTTAGTTTTTACCCACTACCCTACTGGTGTGGAGGGTAAACCGGTGGTCAGTACCAGACACTTTAGTTTTTACCCACCGGTTTACCCACCACCCCGGTAGGGTAGTGGGTAAAAACTAAAGTCTCTGGTACTGACCACCGGTTTGCCCACCACACCGGTAGGGTAGTGGGTAAAAACTAAAGTGTCTGGTACTTACCACCGGTTTACCCACCACACCGGTAGGGTAGTGGGTAAAAACTAAAGTGTCTGGTACTTGCCACCGGTTTACCCACCACACCGGTAGGGTAGTGGGTAAAAACTAAAGTGCCGGTCGGGTAAACCGGTTGTCAGTACCAGACACTTTAATTTTTACCCACTACCCTACCGGTGTCGTGGGTAAACCGGTGGCAAGTACCAGACACTTTAGTTTTTACCCACTACCCTACCGGTGTGGTACGTAAACTGGTGGTCAGTACCAGAGACTTTAGTTTTTACCCACTACCCTACTGGTGTGGTGGGTAAACCAGTGGTCAATACCAGAGACTTTAGTTTTTACCCACTACCCTACCGGTGTGGAGGGTAAACCGGTGGTAAGTACCAGAGACTTTAGTTTTTACCCACTACCCTACGGGTGTGGAGGGTAAACCGGTGGTCAGTTGGGTAAACCGGTGGTAAGTACCAGACACTTTAGTTTTTACCCACTACCCTACGGGTGTGGAGGGTAAACCGGTGGTCAGTTGGGTAAACCGGTGCAAGTACCAGACACTTTAGTTTTTACCCACCGGTTTACCCACCACACCGGTAGGGTAGTGGGTAAAAACTAAAGTCTCTGGTACTTACCATCGGTTTACCCACCACGCCAGTAGGGTACTGGGTAAAAACTAAAGTCTCTGGTACTGACCACCGGTTTACCCACCACACCAGTAGGGTAGTGGGTAAAAACTAAAGTGCCGGTAGGGTAAACCGGTTGTCAGTACCAGACACTTTAGTTTTTACCCACTACCCTACCGGTGTGGTGGGTAAACCGGTGGTAAGTACCACACACTTTAGTTTTTACCCACTACCCTACCGGTGTGGTGGGTAAACCGGTGGTAAGTACCAGACACTTTAGTTTTTACCCAATACCCTACCGGTGTGGAGGGTAAACCGGTGGCAAGTACCAGACACTTTAGTTTTTACCCACTACCCTACCGGTGTGGTGGGTAAACCGGTGGCAAGTACCAGACACTTTAGTTTTTACCCACTACCCTACCGGTGTGGTGGGTAAACCGGTGGCAAGTACCAGACACTTTAGTTTTTACCCACTACCCTACCGGTGTGGAGGGTAAACCGGTGGTCAGTACCAGACACTTTAGTTTTTACCCACTACCCTACTGGTGTGGAGGGTAAACCGGTAGTCAGTACCAGACACTTTAGTTTTTACCCACTACCCTACCGGTGTGGAGGGTAAACCGGTGGTCAGTACCAGAGACTTTAGTTTTTACCCACTACCCTACGGGTGTGGAGGGTAAACCGGTGGTCAGTTGGGTAAACCGGTGGTAAGTACCAGACACTTTAGTTTTTACCCACTACCCTACCGGTGTGGTGGGTAAACCGGTGGTAAGTACCAGACACTTTAGTTTTTACCCACTACCCTACCGGTGTGTTGGGTAAACCGGTGGTAAGTACCACGCACTTTAGTTTTTACCCACTACCCTACCGGTGTGGTGGGTAAACCGGTGGTAAGTACCAGACACTTTAGTTTTTACCCACTACCCTACCGGTGTGGAGGGTAAACCGGTGGCAAGTACCAGACACTTTAGTTTTTACCCACTACCCTACCGGTGTGGTGGGTAAACCGGTGGCAAGTACCAGACACTTTAGTTTTTACCCACTACCCTACCGGTGTGGTGGGTAAACCGGTGGCAAGTACCAGACACTTTAGTTTTTACCCACTACCCTACCGGTGTGGTGGGTAAACCGGTGGCAAGTACCAGACACTTTAGTTTTTACCCACTACCCTACCGGTGTGGTGGGTAAACCGGTGGCAAGTACCAGACACTTTAGTTTTTACCCACCGGTTTACCCACCACCCCGGTAGGGTAGTAGGTAAAAACTAAAGTGTCTGGTACTTACCACCGGTTTACCCACCACACCGGTAGGGTAGTGGGTAAAAACTAAAGTGTCTGGTACTTGCCACCGGTTTACCCACCACACCGGTAGGGTAGTAGGTAAAAACTAAAGTGTCTGGTACTTGCCACCGGTTTACCCACCACACCGGTAGGGTAATGGGTAAAAACTAAAGTGTCTGGTACTTACCACCGGTTTACCCACCACACCGGTAGGGTAGTGGGTAAAAACTAAAGTTTCTGGTACTTACCACCGGTTTACCCACCACACCGGTAGGGTAGTGGGTAAAAACTAAAGTGCCGGTCGGGTAAACCGGTTGTCAGTACCAGACACTTTAGTTTTTACCCACTACCCTACCGGTGTCGTGGGTAAACCGGTGGCAAGTACCAGACACTTTAGTTTTTACCCACTACCCTACCGGTGTGGTACGTAAACTGGTGGTCAGTACCAGAGACTTTAGTTTTTACCCACTACCCTACTGGTGTGGTGGGTAAACCAGTGGTCAATACCAGAGACTTTAGTTTTTACCCACTACCCTACCGGTGTGGAGGGTAAACCGGTGGTAAGTACCAGAGACTTTGGTTTTTACCCACTACACTACCGGTGTGGAGGGTAAACCGGTGGTAAGTACCAGAGACTTTAGTTTTTACCCACTACCCTACGGGTGTGGAGGGTAAACCGGTGGTCAGTTGGGTAAACCGGTGGTAAGTACCAGACACTTTAGTTTTTACCCACTACCCTACCGGTGTGGTGGGTAAACCGGTGGCAAGTACCATACACTTTAGTTTTTACCCACCGGTTTACCCACCACACCGGTAGGGTAGTGGGTAAAAACTAAAGTCTCTGGTACTTACCATCGGTTTACCCACCACGCCAGTAGGGTACTGGGTAAAAACTAAAGTCTCTGGTACTGACCACCGGTTTACCCACCACACCAGTAGGGTAGTGGGTAAAAACTAAAGTGTCTGGTACTGACCACCGGTTTGCCCACCACACCGGTAGGGTAGTGGGTAAAAACTAAAGTGCCGGTAGGGTAAACCGGTTGTCAGTACCAGACACTTTAGTTTTTACCCACTACCCTACCGGTGTGGTGGGTAAGCCGGTGGTAAGTACCACACACTTTAGTTTTTACCCACTACCCTACCGGTGTGGTGGGTAAACCGGTGGTAAGTACCAGACACTTTAGTTTTTACCCAATACCCTACCGGTGTGGAGGGTAAACCGGTGGCAAGTACCAGACACTTTAGTTTTTACCCACTACCCTACCGGTGTGGTGGGTAAACCGGTGGCAAGTACCAGACACTTTAGTTTTTACCCACTACCCTACCGGTGTGGTGGGTAAACCGGTGGCAAGTACCAGACACTTTAGTTTTTACCCACTACCCTACCGGTGTGGAGGGTAAACCGGTGGTCAGTACCAGACACTTTAGTTTTTACCCACTACCCTACTGGTGTGGAGGGTAAACCGGTAGTCAGTACCAGACACTTTAGTTTTTACCCACTACCCTACTGGTGTGGTGGGTAAACCGGTGGTAAGTACCAGAGACTTTAGTTTTTACCCACTACCCTACGGGTGTGGTGGGTAAACCGGTGGTAAGTACCAGAGACTTTAGTTTTTACCCACTACCCTACGGGTGTGGAGGGTAAACCGGTGGTCAGTTGGGTAAACCGGTGGTAAGTACCAGACACTTTAGTTTTTACCCACTACCCTACCGGTGTGGTGGGTAAACCGGTGGTAAGTACCACGCACTTTAGTTTTTACCCACTACCCTACCGGTGTGGTGGGTAAACCGGTGGTAAGTACCAGACACTTTAGTTTTTACCCACTACCCTACCGGTGTGGAGGGTAAACCGGTGGCAAGTACCAGACACTTTAGTTTTTACCCACTACCCTACCGGTGTGGTGGGTAAACCGGTGGCAAGTACCAGACACTTTAGTTTTTACCCACTACCCTACCGGTGTGGTGGGTAAACCGGTGGTAAGTACCAGAAACTTTAGTTTTTACCCACTACACTACCGGTGTGGAGGGTAAACCGGTGGTAAGTACCAGAAACTTTAGTTTTTACCCACTACACTACCGGTGTGGAGGGTAAACCGGTGGTAAGTACCAGACACTTTAGTTTTTACCCACTACACTACCGGTGTGGAGGGTAAACCGGTGGTCAGTACCAGACACTTTAGTTTTTACCCACTACCCTACCGGTGTGGAGGGTAAACAGGTGGTCAGTACCAGA
This sequence comes from Lampris incognitus, assembly GCF_029633865.1. Taxonomy (NCBI): domain Eukaryota; kingdom Metazoa; phylum Chordata; class Actinopteri; order Lampriformes; family Lampridae; genus Lampris; species Lampris incognitus. Next base: position 64,723,730 of record NC_079217.1, on the reverse strand, counting down.
CACTTTAGTTTTTACCCACTACCCTACTGGTGTGGAGGGTAAACAGGTGGTCAGTACCAGACACTTTAGTTTTTACCCACTACCCTACCGGTGTGGAGGGTAAACCGGTGGTAAGTACCAGACACTTTAGTTTTTACCCATTACCCTACTGGTGTGGAGGGTAAACCGGTGGTCAGTACCAGAGACTTTAGTTTTTACCCACTACCCTACTGGTGTGGAGGGTAAACCGGTGGTCAGTTGGGTAAACCCGTGGTAAGTACCAGACACTTTAGTTTTTACCCACTACCCTACCGGTGTGGTGGGTAAACCGGTGGCAAGTACCAGACACTTTAGTTTTTACCCACCTGTTTACCCACCACACCAGTAGGGTAGTGGGTAAAAACTAAAGTCTCTGGTACTTACCACCGGTTTACCCACCACACCAGTAGGGTAGTGGGTAAAAACTAAAGTATCTGGTACTGACCACCGGTTTACCCTCCACACCGGTAGGGTAGTGGGTAAAAACTAAAGTCTCTGGTACTGACCACCGGTTTGCCCACCACACCGGTAGGGTAGTGGGTAAAAACTAAAGTGTCTGGTACTTGCCACCGGTTTACCCACCACACCGGTAGGGTAGTGGGTAAAAACTAAAGTTTCTGGTACTGACCACCGGTTTACCCACCACACCGGTAGGGTAGTGGGTAAAAACTAAAGTGCCGGTAGGGTAAACCGGTTGTCAGTACCAGACACTTTAGTTTTTACCCACTACCCTACCGGTGTGGTACGTAAACTGGTGGTCAGTACCAGACACTTTAGTTTTTACCCACTACCCTACTGGTGTGGAGGGTAAACCGGTGGTCAGTACCAGAGACTTTAGTTTTTACCCACTACCCTACTGGTGTGGAGGGTAAACCGCTGGTAAGTACCAGACACTTTAGTTTTTACCCACTACACTAGTCGTGTGGAGGGTAAACCGGTGGTCAGTACCAGACACTTTAGTTTTTACCCACTACCCTACCGGTGTGGTGGGTAAACCGGTGGTCAGTACCAGACACTTTAGTTTTTACCCACTACCCTACCGGTCTGGTGGGTACCGGTGTGGAGGGTAAACCGGTGGTCAGTACCAGACACTTTAGTTTTTACCCACTACACTACTGGTGTGGAGGGTAAACTGGTGGTTAGTACCAGACACTTTAGTTTTTACCCACTACCCTACTGGTGTGGAGGGTAAACTGGTGGTCAGTACCAGTATTACATGTTTTGCAGTGTTCAGGAGGCTACTAGTGAATGATAATGAGCAGTAATACCAGGGACACTTGAGAAATATGAGGCCTACCTGTTTCCAGGTCTAGCCAGTGCAGCGTCAGTTGTGTATCGGGGCTCTTGTCTAGTTTATCTCAACACCACCCACACACTGCCTCGGCTCAGGGTCAGGCCTGTCACTCAATCCACCCCATATGACAACCTGACACTGTCTACATTTGCCTGATTTCTGTCAATGGTTACACATGGCTTGCATGTGCTGCACAACTGATTTCCACACACCAGTACCTTCACCGCCTGGCATGGGAACTGTACTGCCCACAAGCGCAAAACACTGTAGAGGGTTGTGCGGACGGCCCAGGACATCGGTAGATGTGAGTTTCCCTCCACCCAAGACATATACAATGGACGCTGTGTCAGCAAAGCCTGTAGGATTATCAAAGAGCTGTTCCAGCTGCTACCGTCAGGCGAGCGGTACCACAGCCTCAAAGCCCGGACCAGTGGGCTCTGGAACAGCTTTTTCCACCAAGCAACCGGGCTTTTGAACAAAGAACATTAAAGACACTACGCCTGGTGCTGGACTGACTGGTACTGACCTATGGTCTTCAGCAGCTCATCAGTTTACACACTCACAAATGTAGCTTGGCATACACAAACATACACAAATATACAAACAACTACACACATATGCACATTTATTAATGCAGAGCCTCCACACACACACACACACACACTGCACACTATTTATTATTATTATCGCCTTTTTGTTCTGTTTTGTTATTTAATTACTGTTGTTGCTGCAGTGTTGAGGAGCTGAAACACAATAATTTTATGCTCTTGTACTTGTGTAATGAGACGCAACAAATAAAGAATCTCGAATCTCTTGAAGTCAAACATCGTCCATACAAATACTTCAGTGACTCAGCTGGTCCGTTCATCACTTATGTTTTCACTGTCTCTGAGAACAGGGCTTACTGTTAATGTAGCAAGCTGGAGAGTGGATTATGGGAAAATATTCCATAAAATGAGAGCCAAATCCACCATAAACATCTTCAACGAGCGGAGAGCTGAGAGAAGTCCAAAAAACCTATTAAAAACAGAGGGTTGATGACAAAGCCGTAGGTTTAAGGGTGAAAAGAAAAACCTCAACAAAACCCTTTGACTTGAGCTAATACAGTGGATCTGGAAGGTATTCACACCCCTTCACTTTCCCCACATTGTGTTATGTTACAGCCTTATTCCAAAATGGATTAAATTCCTTTTTTTCTCATCAGTCTACATACTACCTACTACTACTTTCGGCTGCTCCCGGTAGGGGGCGCCACAGCGGATCATCCGTTTCCATCTCTTCCCGTCCTCTACGTCTTCCTCTGTCACACCAGCCACCTGCATGTCCTCCCTCCCCACCTCCATAAACCTCCTCTTTGGCCTTCCTCTTCTCCTCTTCCCTGGCAGCTCCATATTCAGCATCCTTCTCCCAGTATACCCAGCATCTCTCCTCCACACATGTCCACACCATCTCCGTCTTGCCTCTCTTGCTTTGTCTCCAAACCGTCCAACCTGAACCTATCCAGTACTTTTACATAAACATCTGACCCCGAGCCCAGGGGGGGAGTATACATACAGACTGTAGAAGGTCAGCAAAATTCCATCAACGTTTCCCTTTATCAGTGTGAATCTGCCTCCTCTGTCCTTGTTAGTAGATGTATGTCCATATAGCGCTCTCCCAGAGAGCAACACAACTACCCCTCTTGTATGTTTTGATCCGTCTGAGGAGGAAAATACACACATAAAGCCTTGTCTTTTGAGTTTTTCCATCTTCTATCCCTGTCATGTGGGTTTTCTGCAGGGATGCAATATCCACGCTTTCTCTTTTTAATTTTGTAAGAATTTTGGTCCGTTTGACTGGGCCGAGCAGCCCATTAACATTTAGAGAAATGACACTAGCCACGTGATGCCTAAACTCGAAGTCTGTTCTGTGTGCTAGTATATGGTAAGAGGTGGTATCCTCCACACATGCAGATGTCTCACACTGAAGGGAAAAACAAAAACAGATCTCCCCTACTTTTAACACCATAACACACACTCAATAACGTTAGAACAGCTGAAGAAACTTCCCAGAATAAAGGGACCCTCGTCCCTAAAGTCCCTTTTGGAAGGTTTGGATAATGCCCCCCCCCCCAAATGGATCACCCTCCCTAGTGGCGGAATGACCGACCTGCATGTACATTCCATATCCCCTAGATAAGTCCAACATATACCATATTGCTAATCTGCTGAACTGGTAATTTCAGTATTTGTAAATTGTCTTACTTTATATTGCACTTTATAATGATGGACCTTGGAGGAGTATCTGGTCCTGGCTTCTGTGTTAGGGCTCTATGAGCGCGTTGAATTTGCAGGGGCATATCGTCAAAGATTCATGTCAGGGGAGCTCCGTAGTCATTAGAATTTCCACAGACTTAATCATCGAGTCTCCTTCAGTGCCCTCGGGCACCCCGTACAGCCGGAGGTTATTTAATGTTGTAACGTGCACGGATAAATAGACTCGCTAGCCCTTGGCTGACAGGTTGAACCCTTCAGTCGACTGGTCACCCGAGATGCGGGAGACCCAGGTTCGCGTACCGGCTGCGGCGGTTCCCGGGCTGCCCCCTGAATTACTACAATATGTTTGTCTCATTTGTTTAATTGACCTTTCGCAAAGTCCCGCCCCCCTTAGTTACTGTTGCTATGCCCGTCAAGCATTTCAGAACTATCCAGGAAGTAGCCGGAAAACACCAAAACATGAAGGGAGAAATCAGCGCATTGTGTGGGTGAAAGTAGCAGTAATGATACGTTAGCTGTATTAGCTAGCAATAATAGCTAGTAGCAAGCTTAGCTTGGAGCAGACAGGTATTTGTGTTGATTCTGGATGGATTAAGCTGGCCATGGGGTCTGCTATACTGCCAGATCTATTGCCCACATTGCGCTTCTTGCGTTCTGGGTTTGGGGAAGGGGAAGGAAATTACACCCCTCCAAACTTTTCACATATCTAGGATCCGATCTGCAGATCCCATAGGCACACCGTTTCAGCATTTTGCTGTGTGTCTGAAAGCTTGACGGACCGTTGCTAAGGTAGGATTGGACAAGCACTGTTCTGGGGCGGTACTTTGCGAAAGGTCAACTGGGTTCTCTTTATCTTGTATGAAAACCTGATGCTGTTTTCAGCCATATTTATGCAGAAATATAGACAATTCTAAAGGGCTCACAAACTTTCAAGCACCACTGTATCTGTCAATAAACGTTGTGTCCCCTCTCCCTCACCCTCACTCCCGCTCCCTCAACCCCACTCCCATGTCCCTCAACCTCACACCCTTGTCCCTCAACCCCTCTCCTCTCCCTCAACTCCACTCGCTTCACCCTCAACCTCGCTCCCCTCTCCCTCAACCCCACACCTGTCCCTCAACCCCACTCCCCTCTCCCTCAACCCCACTCGCTTCACCCCCACTCCTCTCCCTCACTCCCACTCCCTCAACCCCACTCCTCTCCTTCAACCCCTCTCCTCAAACCCCACTCCCCCAACCAAAGTCCCCTCTCCCCCTTACAATGTTGTAATAAAAGGATTTTTTTCAACCAGTTTGTTAATTGGAGTTTCATTTACTCAAGCGTAATAGGCATTTTTGTTTATCGACAGGTAAGAAATAACAGGAATGCATAGATTTCTGTCAAATAAGGCAACACAGACTCACTGACTTTACTGTTGTGCATAGTCGTGACGTGGACCGATCATGCTTACTGTCGTGCGTAGTCGTCCCCCAAAGGCCCACTCTGAGCCAGGAGAACCCCTGGATTAGCAGATTACCTAACTGACGAAATACAGACTCCGTGAGGACCACTTAGCAATAGAAACTGGCAGACACAAAAAAAACGTCTGTGTCAGCAGTGCACGGACAACATAGTTGAGACAGAGCTGCACTTTTTAACAGCTTGGAAAACATTCCAATCAATCCGTGATTGCTTCTTCCCAAAATTTGAAGAAAAACACCCCAAATCCGATGCTCTACCAAACCACGGTAAACTACCCTACTTAGTATTGGGTGAAGACAAAGAGAGCTGTACTATACAATACTACACTATACTGTACTATAGCTGTGCTATAGCTGCACAATATGTTCTCACTTGCCACCATGTGAGGGACACTGAATAAGACACATATTCACACACATATTTCCTACTTTTTACACAAAGAAGCCCAAGACCGCACACATGCACACACACAGACACACACTCAAGCCCAGAGACTCATAAATGCACATGCACGCACACAGATACAGTCGTCTTAACTATCCTACTGCTTTAAATAAAATTAATAATAATAATAATATTTATCCTACTATCCTGCTGCTTTAAATAAAATTAATAATAATAATATTTATCCTACTATCCTGCTGCTTTAAATATAATTAAATTAATAATAACAATAATAACAATAGTTAGATAATACATGATTAATAAGTACTACTGGTAACTGATTACCAATCTGGTTTTGATACTGCACCTGTATATGTTCTGATTCCTTGTATCTGTCTCTGTATAAGTACATGTTGGGTATATGTTCTGATTTCTTGTTGTTTGTAATGACTGCTTTGGCAATACAAGTGCCCATTTGTCATGCCAATAAAACACTTTTGAATTGAATTTGAGAGAGAGAGAGAGACAGAGAGAGAGAGAGAGACAGAGAGCGAGAGAGACTTTGACTTTTGAAATAATGTTTATTTACATCACGGTATAAAGTTCCACCATTCCCATCATGACAACATTAAACTGGTAAGCTAAAAAAACAAAAACTCAGGCATCATTACTGTGGCTCAATCAAAGTACACGTACACACACACAATTTATATTATACAATTTACATTTACCTAACACATCTCTCATTAAAAACAAGTTATCTATCATATATCTGAGTGGAACACGATAAGATTGACCCGCACCACTCAACAGTTCATAAGCATGTTCAGTCTGTTGGATAAAACTTTGGAGAGGATTTTACAGTCTGTACACTAAAGAGCTCCAGGTCTCCAGTGCTTAGAAAGGGCTACATCTCCCCTCTCAGGCAGCAGAGAGAGAACTGCATGCCTACAGGAAACTGGGAGTGTCTCTTTTTTAAAAGCACACTGTAAAAATGTCCAGAAGATCCTGTCCCACAACACTCCAGAAGTGTTTAAAAAAGTCGGATGGGAGGCCTTGCATTCCTGGAGCCTTGCCCGACACCATAGCAGCCGGTTCATCCAGAGTCATGTCCAAGCTCAACGTATCCTGTTCTTTGGGACTCAGCTGAGGAAGGTCCTGTAGAAGCTCCGCAGCAGAGTCCACATCACAGCCCTCTGCCCTGAACAAGTCCGTGTAGAAGTCCACTGCATGTTTCCTCATCTCAACGGAATCTACGGTCACCTTTCCATCAGGGAGACGAAGACACGCCGCTTGTTTTCCCCATACCACTGACTTCTCTAAATTGAAGAAGTGGTTGGTGTATCCATGTCTTGGAGTCCGGTGAAGCATGCTTGGACTAAAGTGCAAGTTATACTTTCCACGTCCGCAAGCACGCAAGGGTCCGCGTGACGTAAATTTCGTTATCAGAGGGTGTACATGTAGGGTCTGCACGGCCATCCACATACCTCCCAATTTTTTTGCGTCCGGCACAGACAAGGGTGCAACTGCGCATGTGCTGGTAAACAAAAATGGACGCCGACTTTGAGCAGAGGCTGTGTGAAGAGGTCCACTGTTACCCTCATCTTTGTAATTCGTCATTAAAACACTGCAAATATGTGCACAAATTCATGGAAGAAAATTGCAAAGACTTTGGGGAGAGAAGGTTTTCTTTTTTCTCCAGTTGTGCTAAATACAACGAACAAAGCAGCTCTTCTTCTTGCATGTATGTCGCCCTTGTGCCCGGAAATACGCAACGCCGATCTACTGCACATGTGTGAAACGCGTACTCCAAGCGGACTCCGGTAGGTAGTACAAACAGAAGTACTACACGTTCGCAGAGTCCGCAGCTGCCGCGTACGTGTCCGCTCTGGAGTATATCCAGGCCCTGAAGCTCCTGTAGCGCTCTCTCACAGGAAGGAGTTCAGCTGCTGTCTTTTACAGTGTAGGAGATCATTATTCAGCTGATCAAGATGGGAGTCAGAAACATCTTCCAGGTCTCTTATCTCTTCTTCTAACTCCTGTACAGCCCTCTCAATGTTGGCTATGGAGTTATATGTGTATTGCTGGCAAAACACTCATTTGGGCCTTTCCTACCTCCCACCATCTAGTAAGGGAAAGAAAATTGTCTTTCTTATGCCCCTTTTCCACTACACGGTACCGGCTCAACTCGACTCGCCCTTTTTTCGTTTTCCATTACTGGAAAGTACCGGCATTTTGGTAACTGTTACCACTTTTCTGGTACCACCTTTGTCAAGGTTCCAAAAAAAACTGGACCGGGTACCAAAATCAATGCAGACCTGATTGGTCAGAGAAACATGTCACTGCGTCATCAATGCGCGCATTTTTAAATACCGAAGCAGTCGAAGCGGAGTTATCTTAAAAGCACAGAAAAGAGCTGTCTCTACCCCCATTCATGTTTAATGAAGTCACCCTTAAACCCACAGAGAGAGACAGAGGGCGGACACAAAACATCTTGGCTACCAAAAGAGCAAAGAATATGCAGTCACTGTACGGCAGGTGAGGTGGAGACAGAGATGCACTTCCTCCTAAATTGAGAGAAATTCCAGAACATAAGAGAAACAATACCAGGAGAAATTTGAAGACTAGGTTCCAAACGTTCTACTCCTGGATGAGAAAGAGCAATGGCCACTTATTTTAGGAGAAGGCCAAAGGTCACACTTTGCGGTACAAGGGCCAGTGAGTGACCAAAACACAGTCAATTACTGTTCCAATAACTGTTCAAATATTACTCTATATTTCTACCAGTTCTACCTATTCCTTTTCCCGTTTATTTATTTACTTATTGGTTTAATACGCTATTAACCTATTTCACAGTCACCTATTTGGCAACACTGTAATGAATACAGTCATGCCAATAAAGCATCATTGGATTGAAACTGAGAGAGAGAGACAGCGACAGAGACAGACATCCCCAATATACAAGAGTGGAGATAAATTTGACCCCAATAACTACTGAGGCATCTGTGTGAGCAGTAACCTGGGGAGGGTTTTCTGCTGTATTCTTAACGCCTAAATACAGGCCTTTCTTTCCGAACGCAGTGTCTCGAGCAAGAGTCAGATTGGCTTTCTACCAAATCACCGCACTACAGATCACATCTACACCCTACACACCCTAATTAATCAACATGTTCACCAAAAAAATAAAGGAAAAATATTTGCATGCTTCATTGATTTTAAGAAAGCATTTGATTCTATCTGGCACGATGGCTTCTATTATAAAATCCTCCAAAGTGGCATAGGGGGTGAAATGTTTGACATAATCAAATCTATATATCTGGAAAATAAGTGCTTGGTTAGGCATCTCTACAGACACAATTGGCTATGTCTGCGGGAGGGAAGCCGGATGTGGGTATGTGTCCTGGTTGCTGCACTAGCGCCTCCGCTGGTCGGTCGGGACACCTGTTCAGGGGGTAGGGGGAACTGGGGGGAACAGTGTGATTCTCCCACGTGCTACGTCCCCCTGGCGAAACTCCTCACTATCAGGTGAAAACAAGCGGCTGGCAACTCCACATGTATCGGAGGAGACTTGTGGTAGTCTGCAGCCCTCACCGGATCGGCAGAGGGGGTGGAGCAGCGACCAGGACGGCTCGAAAGAGTGGGGTAATTGGCCAGGTACAATTGGGGAGAAAAAGGGAGGAAAATATCCACACAAAAAAAAAAAAACAATACTTCACTCGAGGGCGAGGGGTGAGACAAGGCTGCAGTTTGAGTCCAACCCTGTTCAATATCGACATCAATGAGTTAGCGGTGTTACTGGAACAATCTGCAGCTCCTGGCCTCACCCTAAACAACACAGAAGTTAAATTCTTGCTCTATGCAGATGACCTGGTGCTGCTGTCACCCACAGAGCAGGGTCTACAGCAGCATCTGGATCTGCTAGGGAAATAGTGTCAGACCTGGGAGTAAATTTAAAAAAGACAAAAATGATGATCTTCCAGAAGAAGCCCAGGTGTCAGGAAAAGCAGACACCCATTTACTATGATGACCTGGGACTGAGGGTCAGTGCCTCGGGACGCTTTGGCAGTGAATGCCCTTAAAGAGAAAGCCCGAACAGCTTTCTATGCAATACAAAGAAAATTCTATAAAACAGACATCCCAATTAAAATCTGGTCCACAATCTTTGACAGTGTCATCCTGCCCATTGCAGTATATGGAAGTGAAGTATGGGGTCCACTCAGTCAGCAAGACTACACTAGATGGGACAAACATCCAATAGAAGCCCTGCATGCAGAAGGCTGTCAAACATTGTTAAATGTACAAAGGAAAACACCAACAAATGCATGCAGGGCAGAATGAGGCCGTTTCACATTGATAATAAATATCCAAAACAGATCACTTAGTACATTCTGGATGCACCTTAAATCAAGTCCCCACCACACACTGCAGTTTACAACAGTCCAGATCCAGGAGCTAACAAAGAGTCCCCTCAGTCAGCTGGTTGTAAAACTAGCTGACCCCGTAACCACTGACACAGATTTAGTTTCAGACCAGCACTGCTAACCAACCACAGACTAGAGTAAACCACATCATCACACAATGCAACAACTCATATGTGGAACACTGGGACATAGAAACCAAATTACAACACAAATCAGAATGTTATCAGGCCCTAAAAAGAGAGGACAAACTGGCTGACTGTCTGTCCACTGTCAGAGACAGTCAGCAGAGACACATCCTTACCAAGTACAGGCTCACTGACCACAGTCTAGCCACTGACAACGGCAGACACACACAACATCTTGGCTACCAAAAGAGCAAAGACTATGTGGTCACTGTACGGCAGGTGAGGTGGAGACAGAGATGCACTTCCTGCTAAATTGTGAGAAATTCCAGAACATAAGAGAAAAATACTAGGAGACATCTGAAAACCAGATTCCAATTTTTCTACTCCTGGATGAGAAAGAACAATGGCCACTTATTTTAGCAGAGGGTCAAAGGTCACACGTTGCGGCACAATAGGTGTCAGAATGCCGTAGCCTAAGGATCAGTGAGTGACTAAAACACTGTCAATTACTGTCAGTTGCTGTTCAAGTGCTATTTAATGTTTCTGCCAGATCTATCTGTTTCTTTTTCCTTTTTTTTGTTTGCTACTCTGTTGACCTGTTTTTCTGTCACCTGCTTTGGCAACATTGTAATTAATGCGGTCATGTCAATAAAGCATCATTGAATTGAATTGAGAGAGAGACAGACAGACAGACAGACAGAGACAGAGAACTGACCTGATCATCTGTCACACACTCTGTCTCATAGGAGTCACCCAGGAGAGGAGCCAGAACACTGTGGATGTCAACAACCTGGAGAAACACACACACACACAGTCAATTTTATTACCAGGGACAGTGATGGTCGACAGGATTTGTATGACATGACTATCATATGCTTGAGTTGTATGTGAGAGACAGAGAAACAGAGAGAGAGAGAGACAGAGAGACAGACAGAGGCAGAAAGAGAGACAGAGGGACAGAGAGAGAGAGAGACAGAGAGACAGACAGAGGCAGAAAGAGAGACAGAGGGACAGAGAGAGAGAGAGAGAGAGAGAGAGAGAGAGAGAGAGAGAGAGAGAGAGAGAGAGAGAGAGAGAGAGAGAGAGAGAGAGAGAGAGAGAGAGAGAGAGAGAGAGAGAGAGAGAGAGAGCAAATTAATGAAATATTTAATAGGTCAGCCATCAAGGCTAACCTGAGAGAAGTCCACAATGGGCAGAATCGGGGACCTCAGAAAGAGAAAGGGTTTGATGGAGACTGCAGAAATGTAAGAAAGAAACTACAAATATCTAATCTAAAACACCATCAACCACAGAAAACTGAATTAAGACAAAAATACTGTGAGATACTCAAAGAATATAAACAAACGTTAAAATGGAAAGCGCAAAATCACTACAACAAAACTCTCCGAGACACTGAAGAGTCTTTAATTGAAAATCAGTTCTGGAAAAATGGAACAATTTGAATTCTAAACAATCCCAGGAACTAGCCATTCAAAATGGAGACGTCTGGAAAAATATTTTGAAAACCTACACTACCGTTCAAAAGTTTGGGATCACCCAAACAATTTTGTGTTTTCCATGAAAAGTCACACTTATTCACCACCATATGTTGTGAAATGAATAGAAAATAGAGTCAAGACATTGACAAGGTTAGAAATAATGATTTGTATTTGAAATAAGATTTTTTTTACATCAAACTTTGCTTTCGTCAAAGAATCCTCCATTTGCAGCAATTACAGCATTGCAGATCTTTGGCATTCTAGCTGTTAATTTGTTGAGGTAATCTGGAGAAATTGCACCCCACGCTTCCAGAAGCAGCTCCCACAAGTTGGATTGGTTGGATGGGCACTTCTTTGAGCAGATTGAGTTTCTGGAGCATCACATTTGTGGGGTCAATTAAACGCTCAAAATGGCCAGAAAAAGAGAACTTTCATCTGAAACTCGACAGTCTATTCTTGTTCTTAGAAATGAAGGCTATTCCATGCGAGAAATTGCTAAGAAATTGAAGATTTCCTACACCGGTGTGTACTACTCCCTTCAGAGGACAGCACAAACAGGCTCTAACAGGTACTATTTAATGAAGATGCCAGTTGGGGACCTGTGAGGCGTCTGTTTCTCAAACTAGAGACTCTAATGTACTTATCTTCTTGCTCAGTTGTGCAACGCGGCCTCCCACTTCTTTTTCTACTCTGGTTAGAGCCTGTTTGTGCTGTCCTCTGAAGGGAGTAGTACACACCGGTGTAGGAAATCTTCAATTTCTTAGCAATTTCTCGCATGGAATAGCCTTCATTTCTAAGAACAAGAATAGACTGTCGAGTTTCAGATGAAAGTTCTCTTTTTCTGGCCATTTTGAGCGTTTAATTGACCCCACAAATGTGATGCTCCAGAAACTCAATCTGCTCAAAGAAGTGCCCATCCAACCAATCCAACTTGTGGGAGCTGCTTCTGGAAGCGTGGGGTGCAATTTCTCCAGATTACCTCAACAAATTAACAGCTAGAATGCCAAAGGTCTGCAATGCTGTAATTGCTGCAAATGGAGGATTCTTTGACGAAAGCAAAGTTTGATGTAAAAAAAATCTTATTTCAAATACAAATCATTATTTCTAACCTTGTCAATGTCTTGACTCTATTTTCTATTCATTTCACAACATATGGTGGTGAATAAGTGTGACTTTTCATGGAAAACACAAAATTGTTTGGGTGATCCCAAACTTTTGAACGGTAGTGTATATAAAGAAATACTGCCAGAAGACCTCTCATTTGAACAAAAACATATAAAAGCAAAGCTGGAAATACTGGAGTCATCTATAAAAAAAACAATCAGAACACAACTGACTAGCAAAATGTCACTAGAAGAACTAACAGACAAACTCCAAAGTCTCAAACCAAAAAAAATCCTGTGGCCCTGACAGCATCAGGACTGAAATGCTCAAACACAGCTCTCCTGAGCAGCAGAAGGCCCTGCTTAAACTCTTCAACCTGGTTCTACAAGCTGGCTGCCTTCCTGACACCTGGAATAGGGGGCTTATACCCCCAATATACAAGAGTGGAGATAAATCTGACCCCAATAACTGCCGAGGCTTCTGTGTGAGCAGTAACCTGGGGAAGGTCTTCTGCTGTATCATTAATACAGGCCTTCCATACCCAACACAGTGCCTTGAGCAAGAGTCAGATTCGCTTTCTACCAAATCACCGCAGTACCAGATGACATCTACACTCTACACACCCTAATTAATCATCTACACTCTACACACCCTAATTAATCATCTACACTCTACACACCCTAATTAATCATCTACACTCTACACACCCTAATTAATCATCTACACCCTACACACCCTAATTAATCATCTACACCCTACACACCCTAATTAATCCTCTACACTCTACACACCCTAATTAATCATCTACACTCTACACACCCTAATTAATCTACACTCTACACACCCTAATTAATCATCTACACTCTACACAACCTAATTAATCATCTACGCTCTACACACCCTAATTAATCATCTACACTCTACACACCCTAATTAATCATCTACACTCTACACACCCTAATTAATCATCTACACTCTACACACCCTAATTAATCAACAAATTCACCAAAAAAATAAAGGAAAGATATTTGCATGCTTCATTGATTTTAAGAAAGCATTTGATTCTATCTGGCACGATGGCTTATATTATAAAATCATCCAAAGTGGTGTCGGGGGTTAAGTGTCTGACACATGCTTGGTTTGGTAACTTGACTCTTGCCAAAAAAAACAGCTTGATAGACTCATCAAATGGGCTAGCAAGATTTCAGGGAGAAGTCAAGCCCAGCTTACTGACCTTTTTTACAGGAGGGTGTTCAGAAAGGCTACTTTCCTTCTGGAGTGCCAAGGTCACCCTCTTCGGCCAGAATTATAGCTTTTACCTTCCGGTTGTCGGTTGAGGATGCCCTGTATTGGGACTAAGAAATGCAAGGCTTCCTTTGTCCTCATTGCCATCCAATTGTTAAATAGCAGATAGTATGCATCTGTTGTCTGTAGTTCACTTGTTTCCTTGGTCTGTATAGTTTATATTTGAACTACATTGGTTCTCCTTGCCCGCTATGTCCTGTTGTCAATTCTGCCTTGGTGTTTGTATGTTTTGTCTTTGTGTGAGAGGTTTTATACTGGCTGCAAACTAATTTCCCTGCCAGGGACAATAAAGATACTTTGACTTTAATAATCAAATATATATATTTGGAAAATAAGTGCGGCGTAAAACTTGGGGACAAAACAACAGAATACTTCACTCAAGGGCGAGGGGTGAGACAAAGCTGCAGTTTGAGTCCAACCCTGTTCAATATCGACATCAATGAGTTAGCGGTGTTGCTGGAACAATCTGCAGCTGCTGGCCTCACCCTAAACAACACGGAAGTTAAATTCTTGCTCTATACAGATGACCTGGTGCTGCTGTCACCCACAGAACAGGGTCTATAGCAGCATCTGGATCTGCTAGGGAAATAGTGTCAGACCTGGGCCCTGGCAGTAAACTTAAAAAAGACAAAAATTGTGATCATCCAGAAGAAGCCCAGGTGTCAGGAAAAGTAGACACCTATTTACTCTAGGTAACACCGCCCTAGAGCACACGTTAAGTTATGATGACCTGGGATGGAGGGTCAGTGCCTTGGGATGCTTTGGTCTGGCAGTGAATGCACTTAAAGAGAAAGCCTGAAGAACTTTCTGTACAATATAAAGAAAATTCTGTAAAACAGATATCCCAATTAAAATCTGGTCCAAAATCTTTGACAGAGTCATCCTGCCCACTGCAGGACATGGAAGTGAAGTTTGGGGTCCACTCAGTCAGCAAGACTACACTAGATGGGACAAACATCTAATAGAAGCCCTGCATGCAGAATTCTGTCAAGAACAAAACACTCACAAATGCATGCAGGGCAGAATTAAGCTGTTTCCCATTGATAATAAATATCCAAAAAAGATCACTTAAATTCTGGATGCACCTTAAATCAAGTCCCCACGAAACACATTGCAATTTAAAGCAGTCCAAATCCAACAGCGAAGAAAGAGTCCCCTCAGTCAGCTGGCCGTGAAACTAGCTAACCCCGTAACCACTAACACAGATTTAGTTTCAGACCAGCACTGCTAACCAACCACAGATTAGAGTAAACCACATCATTACACAATGCAAACATTCATATCTGCAACATTGGGACATAGAAACCAAATGACAACACAAACGAGAATGTTATGGGGCCCTAAAAAGAGAAGACAAACTGGCTGACTGTCTGTCCACTGTCAGAGACAGTCAGCAGAGACACATCCTTACCAAGTACAGGCTCACTGACCGCAGTCTAACCATTGAAAAGGGCAGACACACAAAATCTTGGCTACACAAAACAGCAAAGACTATGTGGTCCCTGTACGGCAGGTGAGGTTGAGACAGAGATGCACTTCCTGCTAAATTGTGAGAAATTCCAGAACATAAGAGAAAAATACCAGGAGAATTTTGAAAACCAAATTCAAAACGTTCTACTCCAGGATGAGAAAGAACAATAGCCACTTGTTTTAATAGAGGGTCAAAGGTCACACCTTGCGGCACAATATGTGTCAGAATACCATAGCCTAAGGGTCAGTGAGTGACCAAAACACTGTCAATTGCTGTCAGTTGCTGTTCAAGCAAGGTTCTATGTTTCTGCCAGTTCTATCTATTCTTGTTTCCTTTTTTTATGTTTGTTTGTTTCTTTCTTTCTTTTTGTACTCTGTTGACCTGCTTTTCTGTCACCTGCTTTGGCTTTCTATGCCATACAAATATATATATGCAAAAAGAAGTACCAGTTGGCATTTGGTTAAAATTAATTGCGTTGTTATTGAACCAACTGCACTCTATGGCAGTGAGGTGTGGGGTCCACTTACAAAACAAGACTTTACTCAATGGGATAAACACCCCATTGAGACTCTGTATGCAGAGTTCTGTAAGATCCTCCCACATGTCCAGAGGAAAGCTACAAACAATGCATGCAGGGCAGAATTAGGCCAATACCCACTAACACTAAAAATACAAAAAAGAACAATTAACTTTTGGACACATCTAAATCGAAGTGACCCCCTCTCGTACCATCACCAAGCCCTGCAACGCCAAGAGCTGTATAGTAATAGGAACCCCCTTACCCAACTGGTCCTGAGGCTGAGAGCACAAAACTGCTTTATTAACACACCTCAGCAACACATCACCAGTCAGACCCAATCACATTACCAAATCGTTAAAACAAAACTACACCACACATTGTAACACAATCAAACACATGGAGCAACATGCGGTGCTGTCTGTCTCCACAGCTACACTTCCTCACCACATGTGGAAAACATAAACATGTTAGAGAAGCACATTTTAAACAAGTCCATCTAATAACAAAAGGTTTTCTAAACCTACCAGATGAAGAAAAACTAGGGGAAGACCCACAGAGCTGTAAGTGAGCAGCAGTCTATGTTGCTGCCTGCCAGATAATGAGGGACAGTGAGTGTAAGTTAGCAGCAGTCTATGTTGCTGCCTGCCATAAAGTGAGGGATAGTGAGCGTAAGTTAGCAGCAGTCTGTGTTGCTGCCTGCCATAAAGTGAGGCACAGTGAGTGTAAGTTAGCAGCAGTCTATGTTGCTGCCTGCCATAAAGTGAGGGACAGTGAGTGTAAGTTAGCAGCAGTCTGTGTTGCTGCCTGCCATAAAGTGAGGCACAGTGAGTGTAAGTTAGCAGCAGTCTATGTTGCTGCCTGCCATAAAGTGAGGCACAGTGAGTGTAAGTTAGCAGCAGTCTGTGTTGCTGCCTGCCATAAAGTGAGGGACAGTGAGAGATGGTCACCTGACACACGTTGTTGCTGCCATATTTGATGACAGTATGTTCTTTTTTCTTGTACTGTTTCTTTGTTGTACTATGTTTCTTTGTTGTACTATGTTTCTTTGTTGTAGTGTGTTTCTTTGTTGTAGTGTGTTTCTTTGTTGTAGTGTGTTTCTTTGTTGTAGTGTGTCTCTTTGTTGTAGTGTGTCTCTTTGTTGTAGTGTGTTTCTTTGTTGTACTATGTTTCTTTGTTGTAGTGGGTTTCTTTGTTGTAGTGTGTTTCTTTGTTGTAGTGTGTTTCTTTGTTGTACTATGTTTCTTTGTTGTAGTGGGTTTCTTTGTTGTAGTGTGTTTCTTTGTTGTACTATGTTTCTTTGTTGTACTATGTTTCTTTGTTGTAGTGTGTTTCTTTGTTGTAGTGCGTTTCTTTGTTGTACTGTGTTTCTTTGTTGTACTATGTTTCTTTGTTGTACTGTGTTTCTTTGTTGTACTGTGTTTCTTTGTTGTACTATGTTTCTTTGTTGTACTATGTTTCTTTGTTGTAGTGTGTTTCTTTGTTGTACTATGTTTCTTTGTCGTACTGTGTTTCTTTGTTGTAGTGTGTTCCTTTGTTGTACTACGTTTCTTTGTTGTACTACGTTTCTTTGTTGTACTATGTTTCTTTGTTGTAGTGTGTTTCTTTGTTGTACTATGTTTCTTTGTTGTAGTGTGTTTCTTTGTTGTACTATGTTTCTTTGTTGTAGTGTGTTTCTTTGTTGTACTATGTTCCTTTGTTGTAGTGTGTTCCTTTGTTATACTATGTTTCTTTGTTGTACTGTGTTCCTTTGTTGTAGTGTGTTTCTTTGTTGTAGTGTGTTCCTTTGTTGTAGTGGGTTTCTTTGTTGTAGTGTGTTCCTTTGTTGTAGTGTGTTCCTTTGTTGTAGTGTGTTTCTTTGTTGTAGAGTGTTCCTTTGTTGTAGTGTGTTCCTTTGTTGTAGTCTGTTTCTTTGTTGTAGAGTGTTCCTTTGTTGTAGTGTGTTTCTTTGTTGTAGTGTGTTCCTTTGTTGTAGTGTGTTTCTTTGTTGTAGTGTGTTTCTTTGTTGTAGTGGGTTTCTTTGTTGTACTATGTTTCTTTGTTGTAGTGTGTTTCTTTGTTGTACTATGTTTCTTTGTTGTACTATACTGCTCAAAAAAATAAAGGGAACACCTAAAAACACAATATAGACCTCGATGAATGAAATATTTCAGCTGAAAATCTTTATTTATTAGACAGAGGAATGTGTTTAGAGCAAAATAACCCAAGAATGATCAATGGAAATCAAAATCATTAGCCCATTAAGGTCTGGATTCAGAATCATACTCAAAATCAAAGTGGAAAATGAGAACATAGGCTGATCCAACTTCTGTGGAAATTCTTCAAGACGATTCAAAATGAGGCTCAGTAGTGTGTGTGGCCTCCACGTGCCTGTATGCACTCCCTACAACGTCTGGGCATGCTCCTGATGAGACGACGGATGGTCTCCTGAGGGATCTCCTCCCAGACCTGGATCAGGGCATCGGTCAACTCCTGGACAGTCTGTGGTGCGACATGGCGTTGGCGGATGGTACGAGACATGATGTCCCAGAGGTGCTCGATTGGATTCAGGTCTGGGGAACGAGCAGGCCGGTCCATAGCATCAATGCCCTCGACATACAGGAACTGCTGACACACTCTGGCCACATGAGGACGAGCATTGTCATGCATGAGCAGGAACCCAGGGCCCACTGCACCAGCATATGGTCTGACAATGGGTCTGAGGATCTCATCCCTTTACCTAATGGCAGTCATGGTACCTCTGGCTAGCACGTAGAGGTCTGTGCGGCCCTCCAAGGATATGCCTCCCCAGACCATCACTGACCCACCACGAAACCGGTCATGCTGGAGGATGTTGCAGGCAGCAGAACGTTCTCCACAGCGTCTCCAGACTCTCTCACGTCTGTCACATGTGTTCAGTGTGAACCTGCTCTCATCTGTGAAGAGCACAGGGCGCCAATGGCGAATCTGCCAACCAAGATGTTCTCTGGCAAAGGTCAATCGGGCTGCACGGTGTTGGGCTGTGAGCACAGGCCCCAATTGTGGACGTCGGGCCTTCATACCATCCTCATGCATTCTGTTTCTCACTGTTTGAGCAGAGACCTGCACATTAGTGGCCTGTTGAAGGTCGTTTTGTAGGGCTCCGGCAGTGCTCCTCCTGTTCCTCCTTGCACAAAGGACCAGATAGCGGTCCTGCTGCGGGGTTGTTGTCCTCCTGCGGCCCCCTCCACGTCTCCTGGTGTACTGGCCTGTCTCCTGGTACCTCCTCCATGCTCTGGACACTGTGCTGGGAGACACATCAAATCTTCTTGCCACAGCACGCATTGATGTGCCATCCTGGATGAGCTGCACTACCTGAGCAACTTCTGTAGGTTGCAGATACCGCCTCATGCCACCTCTAGTGGTGAGGGCACTAGCAAAATGAAAAACTAACCAAAGATCGGCCAGAAAAGATGAGGACAGGCAAATGGTCTGTGGCCACCACCTGCAAATCCATTCCTGTTATAGGGGTTGTCTTGCAAATTGTCTAATTTCCTTTACCAACAGGTGAAATTGATTCACAAATCAGTGTTGCTTCCTAACTGGACAGGTTGATATCTCAAAAGTGTGATTGACTTGGAGCTACATTGCATTGCTTATGTGTTCCCTTTATTTTTTTGAGCAGTGTATGTTCCTTTGTTGTAGTGTTTCTTTGTTGTAGTGTGTTTCTTTGTTGTACTACATTTCTTTGTTGTAGTGTGTTCCTTTGTTGTAGTGTGTTCCTTTGTTGTAGTGTGTTTCTTTGTTGTACTACATTTCTTTGTTGTAGTGTGTTCCTTTGTTGTAGTGTGTTCCTTTGTTGTAGTGTGTTTCTTTGTTGTAGTGGGTTTGCTTTCTATGGGGTTTTCCAATTGATATTTGTCTCGTTTTTTTTCCTCTTTCTTTTTTTTCCAATGTTTGGAAACTTGTTCTGGCAATATGTACATTGTTACGTCATGCCAATAAAGCCATTTGAATTGAATTAAGACAGACAGACAGACAGACAGACAGACAGACAGACAGACAGACAGACAGACAGACAGAGAGACAGAGACAGAGAGACAGAGACAGAGAGATGGGGGGGGGGTCTTTCTACCTTATAGGACTGGTTGCAGGATGGCTTGACACCTGCCTCATCCAGGACTCTGCAGAAAACAACACTTCAGTGATGGAGAGAGACAGAGTTTGTGCGAGTGTGTGTGTGTTTGTGTGTGTGTGTGCATGTATGTGTGTGTGTGTGTGTGTTTGTGTCTGCATGTGTGTATGTGTTTGTATGCAAGTGTGTGTCTGTGTGCGCGCATGTGTGCGTTTGTCTGTGTGTGTATGTGTATTTGTCTGCATGTGTGTTTGTGTTTCTGCATATGTGTTTGTGTGTGTCTGCATATGTGTGTAGTGTGTGTGTGTGTGTGTGAGTGTGTGCGTGTGAGTGTGTACACTAACTTGTGAATGTCAAAGTATCGTCGTAGTGTGAGGGAGATCTGGAAGTAACGCAGTGGAGAGTTCATCCCTTCCACACACGCTACACACACACCATGTTTCTCCCACTCCTTTTTCCTGTCGGATACACACACACACACACACACATTCAAACAGTTTTAATTTATTACAATATTTGTTTTTTAAGGTTTGTGCATGTGTGTGTGCGTTGTGCATGTGTGTGTGTGCGTGCGTGCGTGTGTATGCGTGTGTGTGTGTATGCGTGTGTGTGCATGTGCGTATGTGTATGTATGTATGTATGTATGTGTTTGTGTGTTAGCTGAGGTTCAGGAAATATCCAAATGATTCAGGATTGGTATGCAGGTGCAGGTGTAGCAGGAGTAAAAAGTACCTGCATGTTACTACGCTGAAGTTCGTCAAAACATTGTTATTGTTCTCAAGGGAGTAATGTTCTAATGACCTTCAAATACAGAAATGTGTTATGGTATTCCTGGCGCCCTCTTGTGGTGCTAGTTGGCACTGGCTGTAATCGCTGTTAATGTCATTCTCTTCCCTTTTCTCGCGACGGGTGAGCAAGATATTAATCATGCTGTGTCAACGGATTGTTCTGTTTGTTGCCAGATGCAGTAAAAACACGTGCGTGAACCCACACAGTCATTTGCTGCTGCACAACACGCACACCAAAGACGAGGGGCTACAATTGGTGTTATGACCCGGACTGACAACGGTGACAGGGTGCTTGTAGCTGACAAGGGCGAGCGTGGTCATCGGAAGTTGGCAGACAAATGGGAACGTGTCGTCTACACTGTTGTGGATTGCAACGCACAGACACACATCTGCAAGATGAAACACCCAGAGACCGGTCATTTGAAAGTTGTTCATCGCAATTGTCTGCTGTGTGTCAGTTTCCAGTGTGACATGAAAGATGGCAGAGATGCTCCAAGTGTGTCACTTGAGGGAGACTCTGAGGATTCAAGGGAGTGTGTTGTCTGAGGCAGACACTGAGGATTCTAGGGAGTGTGTTGTCTGAGGCAGACACTGAGGATTCTAGGGAATGTGTTGTCTGAGGCAGACTCTGAGGATTCTAGGGAGTGTGTTGTCTGAGGCAGACACTGAGGATTCTAGGGAGTGTGTTGTCTGAGGCAGACACTGAGGATTCTAGGGAGTGTGTTTTCTGAGGCAGACACTGAGGATTCTAGGGAGTGTGTTGTCTGAGGGAGACACTGAGGATTCTAGGGAGTGTGTTGTCTGAGGCAGACACTGAGGATTCTAGGGAGTGTGTTTTCTGAGGCAGACACTGAGGATTCTAGGGAGTGTGTTGTCTGAGGGAGACACTGAGGATTCTAGGGAGTGTGTTGTCTGAGGCAGACACTGAGGATTCTAGGGAGTGTGTTGTCTGAGGCAGACACTGAGGATTCTAGGGAGTGTGTTTTCTGAGGCAGACACTGAGGATTTTAGGGGGTGAGTTGTCTGAGGCAGACACTAAGGATTCTAGGGAATGTGTTGTCTGAGGCAGATACTGAGGATTCTAGGGAGCCCGAGGATACAGAAGACAGGGATGGGAAGCTCTCCGAAGCTGATTTATGTGCTTAGGACTGTCAGGGTGTGGAAATCTCTGGGGATGGATTGGATGACTTTGAGGCAGGCTCACTCAGTGCTTACAAGGCTTTGAGGGACATGTCTGATGGTGGTCAGTGTGACGGGAATTTGGAAGAGGGAATCACTGGTGAAGAACAATCTAATAGCCTTGAACTCACAGGTGAAGAACAGTCTAACAGCCCCGAATTCACCGCACCCAGATCCAGAGTAGGCATAATTTTGCGGCCAGTTAACCGTCTCATTTACACTACAAGTAGTCAGAAACTACTGAATACGGAAAGAGACACACTTAGGAAGTGGGCAACTTCAGTCTTTAGTGGCAGATCTCAATCTTAGTCCCTAGCTGCACTAACACAAGTCGGTGCCACACATGCACACACTGTCACAGTTATATGGTATGGTTAGTTGAACTATTTTCATGGGGAATTGTAAGGTTGAAGTGTATAAGGTACTTTAGTTGGTCATGATCGCAGAGGGAGTGATAAGGCCTGCACTCCGTCTCATCACTTCTATGGGAGAACAGCTTACAAGCTGACCACTAGTGTTCAGAGTATACGTTAGGTATGACAACTCCAGGATTCTAGGTGCATTTATAAAAGGACATAGTAACATTTGAATTTTTTTGTTTTGTTAATTTTATAGTTGTGGATATTTTGCCGAATTCAAGAGAGGAGAATGTAGCGTGAGTAAAAGGTACCTGCATGTTAAGACGTTGAAGTTCGTCAAAATATTTTTTTCAAGATGGCGGCGCGCTGGACGCAGCGGCTACTACGGCTCCCTGTTCAGTGTTGTGTTATATTTGTTATTCATATGTTAGTTTTAAGTTTATTTACAAGTGTAGGTCATGCACTCTCCTACAGCCATCAGGAACTTTTAAACTTCATAACGGATTACTCACTTCCCTCCACCATCATGGACAATTTCCCCATCAATATTATCCGCTCAATGGTCTCGCAGTGGAAACGCTGCCCCCGACGGCAACAAAAACAAAAGAGGGGGAAACGAGGTGGGCTACATGCTAAGCTAAGTAGCGCTCCCTTCAAAGTTTCCCTACCCAGCATCTTCATGGCTAATGTCCGATCGTTAGCTAAAGAAATGGACGAGATAAAACTCAGACTGTCCTCTCAGAAAAGGCTGCAGAACTGCTGTCATTTACGGAGACTTGGCTCAACAGCAACATAGACGACTCAGCAGTTGAGCTAGCGGGCCGCATAGCCTTCCCTGCCAACAGGACAATGGACTCCGGCAAGATCCGTGGAGGAGGTTTGAGTATCTATGTCAATAACTCTTGGTGCAACAATATAAAGATCGTTGAAAGGCATTGCTCTGCTGATTTCGAGCTCCTTATGATTCAGTGCAGTCCTTTTTACCTGCCCAGGGAGCCAACGGCCATTACCATCGCCGCTGTATACATCCCCCCCACATGCTAATGCTAAGGTAGCACTTAAGCAGCTACAATGGGCCATCAGCAGACAACAGACCAAACACCCAGACAATGCCTTTATCATAGGTGGTGATTTTAATCAGGCTAACCTCAGAGCTGTATTGCCCAAATTCCATCAGCATGACTCCTGCCCCACTAGGGGACAAAATACCCTGGACCATCTCTACACAAATGTAAACTACTAATAAGACAAGTTAGCCCCTAGCTAACGGGTCTGACCCTTTAGCCGAGCGGTTAGTGATGTCGCCTTGTGGTGCAGTACAACCCGCATCGAATCCCGCACCGGGCAAGAAAATAACCGGTTACATTGGTGGCAGCGGTGGGATCCGGAAGTGCGCAGATCCTCAGAAGTCTCTTCGGAGCGCGGGAATAACAAAGCGCGCGGGCGCGCTTCCGGGGAGGGTGAAGACTGTAAACTACTAATAAGACACGTTAGCCCCTAGCTAACAGGTCTGACCCTTTAGTCGAGCGGTTAGTGATGTCGCCTTGTGGTGCAGTACACCCCGTATCGAATCCCGCACCGGGAAAGAAAATAACCGGTTACACAAACATTAAGGACTCATACAAAGCTACTCCCTGCCCCCGACCTAGGGCATTCTGACCACCTCTGCCTGTTCCTGGTCCCAACCTACAAACCCCTAATAAAACGGGTCAAGCCAGCAGTAAAGACAATCCCTGTCTGGCCAGAAGGAGCAGTCTCTGAACTCCAGGACTTTTTTGACAACAACACAGACTGGAGTATTTTTGCACATTCAGCTACCCATGGCTCCCCTATAGACATTAATGAACAGACATCTGCCATACTAGCCTACATTAACTTTTACACGGAGTGTGTCACAACAAAAAAATCAATCTGTGCCTTTCCAAACCAGAAACCCTGGATGACCAGTGAGGTCCAGCAGCTGCTGAAAGTCTGGGATGCTGCGTTCAAGTCAGGTAACTGTGAGGCCTACAGCGAAACCAGATCCAACCTCAAAAAGGGCATCAGAACAGCCAAACATAAATATTCCCTACGAATAGAGGACCACTTTCACAATAACTCCAATCCCCGGCGAATGTGGCAAGGCATTCAGTCTATCACAGACTACAAAAGCCCCAATAGCAGTCCCACTGTCCATGATGCCTGTCTGCCAGACAAACTAAGTCATTTCTATGCCCGCTTCGACAAGGACAATAGCGACCCGGCCACAAAAATCCCCAGCCACCCAGAAAACCAGGTGCTCACTCTATCCATCGCAGAGGTCAGAGAATCACTGCGCAGAGTGAACACACGGAAGGCTGCCGGACCAGACGACATACTGGGTAGGGTCCTCTGGGAATGTGCCAACCAGCTGGCTGAGGTCTTCACAACTATATTTAACCTCTCACTGTCCCAATCCATAGTCCCGGCATGCTTTAAGACCACCTCTATCATTCCTGTCCCCAAGAAACCAACACCCACATGTCTGAATGACTACCGACCCATAGCACTCACCCCCATTGCCATGAAGTTCTTTGAGAGACTGGTTCTGGCTCACATCAAAAACATTATCCCCCCCCTCCACATTCGACCCACATCAGTTCGCCTACCGTCCCAAAATGTCTACTGAGGATGCCATTGCCACTGCCCTGCACTTTGCTCTGACCCACCTTGAACTTAACAACGCATACATCCGGATGCTGTTTATAGATTATAGCTCTGCCTTCAACACTATCATCCTTGCCAAACTAAACACCAAACTCCTTTCCCTTGCCTCAAACTCTCTCTCTCTGTATCTGGACCCTGGACTTCCTGACCAACAGACCGCAGTCTGTTAGGTTAGGTGACCACACCTCCTCCACCCTGACCCTCAGCACAGGTGCCCTTCAAGGCTGTGATCTGAGCCCCCTCCTTTTCCCCCTCTTTACCCACGACTGCCTGCCAACTCACCCTTCAAATGTTATAGTCAAGTTTGCAGATGAAACCACAGTCATTGGCCGTATCACCAACAATGACGAGACAGCCTACAGGGACGAGATTCAGCACCTCACATCATGGTGTACTACCAACAATCTTGTCCTCAACGTGCAGAAGACGAAGGAGCTGACTGTGGACTTCTGGAGGTCTAGAAGCTGCAGCCACTCCCCCATACACATCAATGGGGTAGAAGTGGAGCGTGTTTCCAGCTTTAAATTCCTTGGAGTCCACATCAGCAAGGAACTTTCGTGGACATTAAACACCCAGGCCCTTGTGAAAAAGGCCCAACAACGCCTGCATTTCCTGAGGAGGCTGAAGAGCACCCGTCTACCCCCCAAAATTCTCACCAACTTCTACCACTGCACCATAGAGAGTATCCTGACCAGCTGCATCTCAGTGTGGTATGGCAACTGCACCTCAGTAGACCAGAAAGCTCTGCAGCGGGTCGTCAAGGTGACCCAGCATATCACCGGTACCCAGCTCCCAGCCATAAAAGACATTTATCACAAACGCTGCCTTCGAAGGGGTCTGAGGATCAGCAGAGTTCCCACCCACCCCAACCATGGACTGTTCTCCCCTCTGCGCTCTGGGAGGCGCTACAGGAGCCTCAGAGCCCGCACTACCAGGCTCAAAAACAGCTTCTTTCCCCAAGCTGTTGCCCACCTGAACCTGGCTACCCACTGAATGTCTGTAGATATTTTTAAATATTTTGATTACTCTCTTTTTTAGCTTATCTTAGCTTTTGGTCTTCATGTGTGTATATCTTATACTGTGTTTGTCTGTGTCTGTCTTGCACTGTTTGGTGAAGCCACAGCCCTCATTTCATTTTCAATATGTGCCTGCACATTGTTTTTAATGACAATAAATTGAATTGAATTGGAGTTGAATTATGTTATTGTTCCCAAGGGATTAATGTTCTAATGACCTTCAGTTATAGAAACGTTTATTGTATCCCTGGCGCCCTCTTGTGGTGTTAGTTGGCAGTGACTGTAATCGCTGTAAACGTCACTCTCGTTCCTTTTCTCGCGATCGGTGACGAGAGTGGGGCTGGACCAAGATATTGACCATGCTGTACTAACGGATTGTTCTTTTTGTCACCAAATGCAGTAAAACACGTGCATGAACCCACACAGCCTGACAAGTCATTTGCTGCTGCACAACACGCACACCACAGACAAGGGGCTACACAGGCCCATGTAGAGCTTCAGTAAGGATAACAATGAGTATTTGTATGAAATTCATTCAGTTCAGATGGACGACGGTAGGTCAGATCCTCCTACCAGAACTGGAAGCTGGATTTGGCCTTCAGTAAGGAAGGCCACCATGCCAACAGCTCTTCATCCAGCTCCTGTAAGAGAAGGACGCAAGCCATCATTAAAGGATCATTCTGTTTGTTTTTTACAACCTGAGTCTTATGTTTTTTTCCATCATAGGTCTTGATGGTCAATCATCCAGGGAAGAAAATCACAGCAGGTTGAATCAGTTCATCTGGACACGTTTATTGACAGATACGTTTCATCATCATCTAAGTGACCTCTTCAGTCTCACCTGACTGCAGGTGTCCCCACCCTTATAAACAATACAGTGGTATAACTTTCCTTAAGTACTCTGAAAGACGCCCACAAATAAAATCGGCACCTTCTTAAAAAAATGGCCTAAGTCATATTTTCAAGTTTTTCAAAAAACAGAATAAACTGAAACTGAAACAAAATTTGTCAGTTTATTCTGTTTTTTGAAAAACTTGAAAATATGACTTAGGCCATTATTTTAAGAAGGTGAGGAAATGTATTATTATTATTATTATTATTATTAACGACCGAAACCAACGACCGGTTTCATATCCATCATATTCAAAACCTCGACGCTCGCTTCCCAGATAGCATAATTGCTGTGGCCCGGACCCGTCCCACACCCGACACTTCATCCGGCCCACATACCGCATGGAATGATGGCACTTGGGCGGTCCGCTCCTGTCTGCCAGATCTGGGCCAGAACCAAGCCATAGCAATGCTGCATGTACCACATATTTGCCAAAGGTGGCCCATATTTGTTTTGTGATATTTGGGCCATATTCACCATTTACCACACGGGCCACTTCAGGGTCACATCCAGACCACATGTTGCCCAGAGCACCGCGTCTTTGCCAAAAAAGGCCCACATCTGATTTGGCATATTTGGGCCCTATTTGCTATTATACATGTGGGCCACTTCAGGCTTACATCCATTTGGTCAGGGCCAGAAGAAGGCCATCAGTGCCACATCATTAACTGAAGTGGCCCACATCCGGATGCCATCTGGGATGCCCCCCCCAATACATGTGGAGTCGCCAGCCACTTCTTTTCACCTGACAGTGAGGTTTCACCAGGAGAATGTAGCACGTGGGAGGATCACGCTATTCCCCCCAGTTCCTCCTCCCCCCCGAACAGGTGCCCCCCGACCCACCAGAGGCCGGTGGGTGGGAAGACACATGTGGTAGTCTGGAGGCCTCCCCGGATTGGCAGAGGGGGTGCAGCAGTGACCGGGACGGCTCGGAAAAGTGGGGTAATTGGCCAGATATAATTGGGGAGAAATCCCCCCCAAAAAAAGGAAAAAAGAAGAAGCTAAAGACGCAGCTCTTTCTCGAACAGCTCATAGTATTAACAATAAATAAATAAACAATCGCTTCTATGCATCGCCTTTGTGCACTGCCTGTTGACACCCAGTGTGTCCTTTCGAACTTGAACCAAGTTTTTTTTTACATTTACTTGCTTGTTGCCTCCTGATTAGAGCCTCGCTTGCGTTGCATTAACTGTCAGATGTACGTAACTTTGGATAAAAGTGTCTGCGAAATGGAACTGTAACGTATGCAAATTCTCTTTCTTTCACTCAGGGATGAGGATGTGCACATCCCTGATAGGGAGGAGCTGTTACTCTCTATGCGGCTGGCGAGCCGCATAGAGAGTAACACTGCAGTCTAGTTAATGGTCACTGTAATTTGCATATGAAACCGCTCATTGGTTTGGGTCGTTATGCCACTGTATTTTTTATAAGGGTGGGGATACCTGCAGCCAGTTTAGAGTGAAGAGATCACTTATGCCCCTTTTCCACTACACAGTACCGGCTCAGCTCGACTCCATTTTTTCATTTTCCATTACTTGAAAGTACCAGCATTTTGGTAACTGTTACCACTTTTCTGGCACCACCTTTTTCGAGGTTCCACAAAACTTGGAGTGGGGACCAAAATCAATGCAGACCAGCTACACCGAGGGGGGTACTGCTACGGCAATGGAAAATGACACTGCGAGTCAAGTCGAGCCGGTACCACGTAGTGGAAAGGGGCATCAGATGAGTGATGAAACATATCTGTCAAGAAATATCGGATCCAGACGAACTGATTCAACTTTCTGTGTGTTTCCATCGTTCACATTAGTTATGACATCTTTTTAATGACCAGCTTCATTCAGATCTTGGACATGGACCACAGCTTGACTCAGCTTTACAGCGGTGTCCTATGGGACAAGTGAACAGGCGTGTTAAATGTGTCCTTTAAACTAGCAGTTCCCAACCTGGGGTCTACGCACCCCTTGGGGAGGGTGCCTGAGGGACCAGGGGGTGAGCAAGGCTTTGTCTGCTCCGGGGGGGGGGGGGTCACAGGGGTTGCACGAGGATTTTCTGCTCTGAAGTTGTCAAAGTGCACATGTGAAATAAAAGCATAATAACTCACTTACTGGATAATCTATTTTATACAAAAGTCTGTACATAAAAATATTTTAAAAGATACATTTTGGGACCCATCAATCTGGGCTATCAAACCGTGAGTGGGCAGTGTTGTCAGGTAGCAGCTAATGTTAGCTCGTCTTGGTTTGTTCCTGCAGTAAGCAGCAGCACTTTATGAATGAAACAAGGTGGTTGAGAAACGTATGAGTGCGGATGACTCAGTGTCAAGAAAGAAAGTAAGGTTTTATTTCCAGAGCCACCTTAACTTTGGCTTTACGCAAGGACAGGACAGGTCTTGGCCAGAATGTGTCATGTGCGGTGAGACACTAGCTCATGAAAGCATGAAGCCAAGCAAAATGAAAGCACACTAAGAGACTAAACATCAAGAGACTGTTGGTGAACTAAGGAATGTTTTGAGAGGAAACAGCGGGCGGCGCTATCAAGAAGATCCGCCAACATCAGAAAAGCATTTGAACGAGAAGGCAGTGATTTGCACAGAGCCACGGCGGCGTCATGTGAGTGTTGGCTATTAATTGCCAAGGCTAAAAAGCCACGCACTGTTGGAGAGCAGCTTATCAAACCCGCCTGTCTGAACATTGTAGAGAGGCTGTGTGGCCCACACACGGCTGATAAAGTGAAAACCGTCCCACTCTCTGACCACACCGTCAAAGACACAACTGATAGAACGGCTGGAGAGTGAAAGAAGCAGCTGCACAAGAAGCTGAGGAATGTTCCCTTTGTCGTTCAGTTGGATGACCAACAGTGTCAGATGAGTCCGTGCTCATCGTTTCATGTTCCAATATGTTGACGGTGACGACTTCAGTTCAACGTATTGTCATTAAAAACAATGTGCAGGCACATGTAAAAATGAAATAAGGGCTGCGGCTTCACCAAACAGTGCAAAGCAGACATAGACAAACACAGTGTAAGATATACACACATGAAGACCAAAAGGTAAAAATAAGTTAAAAGAGAGCTGGAGTACAAAATATCTACAGACATTCAGTGGGCAGCCAGGTTCAGGTGGGCAACAGGTTGGGGAAAGAAGCTGTTTTTGAGCCTGGTAGTGCAGGCTCTGAGGCTCCTGTAGCGCCTCCCAGAGGGCAGGGGGAGAACAGTCCATGGTTGGGGTGGGTGGGATCTCTGCTGATGCTCAGACCCCTTCGAAGGCAGCGTTTGTGATAAATGTCTTTTATGGCTGGGAGCTGGGTACCGGTGATATGCTGGGCCGCCTTGACGACCCGCTGCAGAGCTTTCTGGTCTACTGAGGTGCAGCTGCCCTACCACACTGAGATGCAGCTGGTCAGGATGCTCTCTATGGTGCAGTGGTAGAAGTTGGTGAGAATTTTGGGGGATAGACGGGCGCTCATCAGCCTCCTCAGGAAATGCAGGCGTTGTTGGGCCTTTTTCACAAGGGCCTGAGTGTTTGATGTCCAGGAGATGTCCTCGCTGATGTGGACTCCAAGGAATTTAAAGCTGAAACAAGACCTTCTTGTGTCTACCAATCTAACCACAACAACAGGCCAGGATAGTTTTACCTCCATCTCTCATCCAACAATCTGCCCTACGAGAACCTTGCTGCATGCTGCACGGGTGGGGCTGCAGCTATGATGAGCTTGCTGACCTTCAAGCCGACTCGGTGTCAAAGAAATGTTTCTAGGAGAACAGATACAAAAAGTGTTGGGATAATCAAAGGGCACGCTGTTCCACCCAGACTGGCCAAATACGCAGTTACAAGGGTTATTCTGCCACTCGCTCAGCACTACATATGTGTCTGAGACAGCCTTCAGTGCCCTGGTAACAATAAAAATAAAAGCCCGTAACACACTCCAAGTACACCGGGACTTCAGGCTGGCTGTCACAAGCACTGCACCTAACATCCCATCCCTGGTCACAGGCATGCAAGCCCAAGGTGGCCATTAGTTTCTGAATCAACAGGATGGCACAGACGCAGTAGAAGTGTTACTGTTAGAGCCAAAATAACACACAGACCTACTGTCGGTCAAAAAACAGTGTTCACAACTTTACATGATGTGCATGTAGATGTCAGATGTCAGATTACAACAGTACCAATATGTTGATTCAGTGAGCCTGAGTCAGATGACAGCAGGCCTACTCTGTTGGGTTGTTAAAAGAAAAAAAAAAGTTAAGCTTATACAAGACATTTAAACGCAGATGTTCTGAGGATGGAAACGAGACATGTATTGAAGATAAAGGTAGAAAAAAAAACTATAATTGATGTTAATTTTTGCAAATAAATATTTGGAATGAATTACTTTTCTCTCGGTGTGTGTGTGTGTGTGCAGCGCCAGTTGGGAACCACTGCTTTAAACGACAAACCCCCCTAGTGTGTCAGTCAGACTGTGTCCCTGACTGTCCATTATCTATGACTTCTCTATGGCGCTGGCCCGCTAGTGTATGGATGGTTACTACTAAGTAAGTATAGGCTGCTACTTCCTGCAGGGTGAACCAGGAAGCAGATCAGCCATGTCATCCATCATTGATTATATTGGACATTTCACATCATAACTTTTAACTTTCACTTCCAAATATGTGGTCTATATAATCGGGTTAAAATTGGACTTGTTGAAACATGTATGACACTCCTGTTCAGTTGTCCCATAAGACACCATTGTGAAGCTGAGCCCAGCGGTGGTCCAGGTCCAAATCGACAAAATGTAGCTGGTGAGTAAATCAAATCTTAACTAATATGCATGATGGAAAAACTGTGAAAATAAGACCCAGCTTGCAAATCAATTATCCCTTAAGCTCTCTCCATATTTAAGATGTGGTCACAAGAAAAAGTTCATTTTCAGCCTACAGCTGCAAGTATGTTTGTATGACAGAGACATCAGCCTGAAGGCAGATGTGTTTCTCATATCGAATACCCTGATTGTCAGTATCCTGTCACAACATCCTTACATTGTATATCACCATACACTTGCTTGCTTGCTGGTAGTCCATCAAGTCCGATGATGACATCCCTCATTGTTAATGGTGTGTTCTTTGATGACTGTAGAGTCCAATTCTTGATCCACAAGTTTTATTGCACATTTGGGCATATGAGGTCTGAGTTAGTGGGGGCAGCATGGTTGTTTGTCTACTTAAGTCTTTTCTGGGTTTATTTCTTCTTCACATTCCTCTCCGTTTCCAGTTGCGCTATACCTCTGTGGTTGATGACAGCTTGCTCCAATCTCAAGGGGTCAATACAACATTTTTTCCGCCAGGTTTTTGGCTGGTCTTTGTATCGCTTCTTCTGAACACCTGTGGACCGGCGGCCCAGATGAAGCTGTCCACACAGTAGTTGACATGGCAGGCATTCTTGAGGCATCCTGATAACATGCCCAAGCCAGCCCAGTTGGTGTTCAGTGACCGTGCCTTCTATGCTCTTGCAGTTTGTGCTAGAAAGAATCTCAGCATAAGGAACACGGTCATACCACGTGATCCACCATGATTCGCTGCAGACACCTTATGTGGAACCGCTCCAACAACTTTAGGTGGTGGCTTTATGTGACCCAGGCTTCACAGCTGTATAGGAGAGGTGTGAGACAGACGGCTTTGTAAACGGCAATTTTGGTGTGCAGGTGGAGGTGTTTGTTATGGAAGATGTTACATTGGAGTCTGCCGAAGGCTACAGAAGCTTGCTTGATTCTATTGTGAATTTCTGGATCAGTGTTGCAGCCCTCAGAAAGGATGTTGGCCAAGTATTTGAAAGACGGCGCAACTGAGAGTGGCTGGTGTTCTATAGTGAAGACAGGCATAGTGGGTGGGGGGCTGGACCTCCATTGGCATAATACCTCAGTCTTGGTTGTGCTGACTGATAGACCCAGCCTGCTATAGGCATTCACAACTGCAGCAAGGATGGTTTGCAGGTCTTCTGGTGTGTGAGCTACAAGAGCGCAGTCGTCAGCATAGTGCAGCTCACCTACAAAGCTTCAACAATTAGTGTCCTCAGTTCCCAAACGCTTATTGAGTGTTGTTAAAAGGAAAAATGATGTAACACAGTGGTGAACATGCCCCTGTCCCAGCTTTTTTGGAACATGTTGCAGGCATCAAATTCAAAATGAGTGAATATTTGCAAAAAAACAATAAAGTTTATCAGTTTGAACATTAAATATCTTGTCTTTGTAGTGCATTCAATTGAATATGGGTCGAAAAGGATTTGCAAATCATTGTATTCTGTTTTTATTTACGTTTTACACAACGTCCCAACTTCACTAGAATTGGGGTTTGTATAACAAAAGAAAGGTATCTTTAGAATCAGCACTTTCCAAGGATTGCACAGGTCGAAAAATATTTCAAAAAGCAAGTTAAAATATTATTTTGAATTATTATGTTATTTGCGAAAGAGGCATTCCAACAATGCTTTGTGGAGACTTCCGACAAATCCTTCCAGTGGTCAAGGGAGGCACTACACCAAGAGTGTATGTTTGTATGTTCACTTAAAACTCCAGAAATACTCATTGTAGAACAAAAAGAAATGTATCTTTAGAATCAGTACTTTCCAAGGATTGCACAGTTCGAAAAATATTTTTAAAAAAAACAAGTAAGAAACTTGATTTATTGGCAAAAGAGGCGTTCCAACGATGCTTTGTGGAGACTTCTGGCAAATCCTTCCAGTGGTCAAGGGAGGCACTTCACCTAACACTGTCAATGCTAGCCTGAAGGCACGCAACGTGGTTTACCCTGAGGTGCTTGAGCACTGAGAGATTAATACACACATTGGCAAAGAAGCTTGATGAATGGATTGAAAATTATGACATTTGATAATTTTGGTTAATAAGATTCGTTTAATCGACATTTGTTTATCACATGTATCATATCATAAATTATCCAAAATCTAATCATCGATTATATCGTAAAGATCAAATTGTGTTGGTTGTTTTGGTGAGAACATTTTCCCTGGGCGGTGCCGGGTACCTCTGCTAGTAGTCTTTATAGAATTGTAGAAGTTGTGCATATTATTTCTGTCAGCATACGATTGAATCTTGTGAACTTTGTGATATATTTCGTATTTTGCAGAGTGCACAACGCTGTTTGTACCTCCTTATGTGCTGTTTGCCACTGCTGCCGAAAAATGGTGGATGCAGGGCAGTACTCCTGCGTGCCATATGCATGGTTTCTAGCAGGGATGTGATGGTGTCAAGAGTTCTCGTCGAACCAGTCCTGATGTTTTCTGGCTCTGTCGCCTAGAGTCGATTGCAGCTTGATGTAGCAATGAGGTTAGGTAGGTCCATTTCTGATCCATGGAATTGTCAGAACTCAGAATGGCCTCAAACTCTAGTGCCATCGTGCCTACAGAGCAAAGGAACTCATTTCATTCTGGAGCCGACTTCAATTTAGCACAGTTCAGTTGCTTTTAAATGGGCTTCTTGAGACACTGTGGGGGGCGCACTTTGATGTGGAGCTTGGTAATGATCAGGCAGTGATCCGTCCAGCATTCTGCACCTCTCATGGCCCAGGTCAGCAAGACATCACTAGTGTCAATACATCTTGATATGATATAGTCAATCAGGTGCCAGTGTTTAGATCGTGCGTGCATCCATTATAAACACAGTATGTTTGTAATGCACAGTGCAGCCTTAGACCGTTTGCATTAACCTGACCAACCCTCTGCCTACCCAGTACTCCATTCCATATACCATTGTTCTTTCCTACCCTAGCATTAAAGTCTCTCAGAAGAAGGAGCTTGTCCTTTTTTAGGATACGATGAAGGGCCTTATCTAGTTGCCGGTAGAAACTGTCCTTCACACCGTTGTCAGATGGTAGTGTTGGCGCATATGCACTTAACAGAGTGGCATAGCGTGCCTTTGCTAGGGGGATACGGAGGGTCATTAGCCTCTCACTTAGTCCAGTGGGTGTTTCAGTGAGGCTGGGTAGAATGCTGTTCTTGATTGCCAGTCGAACCCCATGCTGATGTTATCTGCCAAGGGGATAGCCTCTCCAGAAAAAGGTGTACCCTCTTCCTTTCTCTCCCAAGGAGCCTTTACCCAGGAGTCTGGTTTCACTGAGAGCAGCAATGTCCATGTTGTAGCCTCCAAGTTCCTCAGCAATCAGCGTGGTCCTTCGATGTGGTCTGTTGCCATCATTATCAAGAAGAGTCCTAACATTCCATGTTGCCAATTTGAAAGGGATCATTTTCTTGTTTTTACCACAGGATGGAATTCCTGGTAAGTGGGGTAACCTACCCAGGAGTTTGGTTGAGTGGACAATTTTTAGGCCACCTTTTCTAGGTCCCTCACCAATTGGGGTGAGCAGGGTGGTCCCTAAACAGGGTTGCTCAGTCACAAGGGGGTGTGCCGAAAGCAGCTGCCACTCAATCCTAACTGCTAGCGACCACATACCCCGTGCCGCTGATGTGCAGGTCCCTGGCTAGGAGCTCCCAGGCCAATTCTACCCTGCTCCCATCGCCAGACACCCCAACGCCACCAGACTTCAACCGGATATTAGGCCAGATATTGTACACCATGGTCAGAGGTGAAGACCTAAGCAAGGAGGTTTTTGGAGTGCCACAGGGGGTGCACAGTTCTCAATAGCACTGTCTTTACCATGACAGGTTGGTCCTGGTAGCAAGGGCTTATACCCAGGATGACCAGTCATCCATCATGACTGCAGGAGGTTGCCAGAAACTCCATAGTGTCAAAGAACCACTTAATGTGTGCTGCCAAACATGCTGCTTTTCTCTCAGAGTATGCTCCCCTAGCCTTTGTCTCAGTAGACTTCCCACAAGGCAACGGGGCAGTGGTTGGCTATGAACAGCCTCTGGTGACCACTACAGCTCTGCGGTCCCCTACCAAATTCGCCTGAGGTCGTGAGGCACCCAGTTACTGTGTGTGGCCACGAGGAGGCCTGGCAGGGGTCTTGGTGAAGGAGAAGCTATGTACTAGCGGGGAAAGGCTTATGCACTGGGCTGCTTCCTTGTTCACCACAAGGGCTAGCCAGTGGCAGCAAGCTGTAAGCAAGAGGTTAGAAAAGCAGGCAGTAAGGAAGCATGCATCTTACCTCTAACTACTGCACTACTGCACTAAACGCATCACATCACCCTGTGTGAAACACACACACGCACACACACACACACACACACACACACACACATGCTGTCTTTCTAACGTTAAAGTACATGCTCGTCTTTTTTCACTTTTATCTTTTTCTCATAAACAATGTCTTTCACTGTGAGAAATTGGCTGTATATGTAAATGCAGATTTGATTAATTGATAGATTAACTGATAAATGGTGCTACTGTGATTATGCAGTTTATTTTCTCAGTGACAGTGACTTACCTTGATGTCAGAAGGAAATATGGGCCAACATCCACAACAGTTCTGCACTCGTTGAGGCCTGCATAGAAGATTCACAGAGAAATCACATATGAATCATTCATGCTCATTTATTAATTCACTCATTTAAGTTCTCTTTTCAGCTACCGGTACCATGACTCTCACACGAGGTACCCTGGTTTGATATAGTTGTAGATGTGATGTACTTTACTCTGCATCTTAATTCATAGGCCCCCTAATTCAGTTAGTTTTATCTCCGAGTTTTCTGACTTCTTATCTATTGTCATGCCAAAATATGAAAGAGTGCTTAATCTTGGCGATTTTAATATTCATGTGTGTTGTCCTTCTCATTCCCTCACCTCACAGACTCTTTTATTCAATCATTCATTCATTCATCTTCAGCCACTTCTATGGGTTCGGGTCACGGTGCTAGCAAGCTAAATAGGGCACTCCAGACGTCCTTCTCCTCAGCAACATCCTCCAGCAACTCCTGGGGGATCCCACATCATTCCCAGGCCAGATTGGACATGTAGTCCCTCCAGCAAGTTCTGGGTCTACCCCGGGGTCTCCTCCCCATTGGCCGTGCCTGGTAAACCTCTGAAGGAAGGTGCCCAGAAGGCATCCTGATCAGATGCTCGAACCACTTCAGCTGGCTCCTTTCGACGCAAAGGAGCAATGGCTCTACTATGAGCTCCCTCCGGATGTTCGAGCTCCTTACCTTATCTCTAAGGCTGAGCCCAGATACTCTATGGTGGAAATTAATTTACGCCGCTTGTATCCACGGTCTCACCCTTTCAGTCAGTACCCAAAGCTCATGATCATAGGTGAGGGTTGAAACGAAGACTGACTGCTAAATTGAGAGCTTTCCCTTCCGGTTCAGCTCCCTCTTCATCACAACGGTCCGGTACAACATCCCCATTACTGCTGATGCTGCACCAATCCGCCTGTCAATCACTCGCTCCACCCTACACTCACTCGCGAACAAGACCCCGAGATACTTGAACTCCTTTACTTGAGGCAACAACACATCCCCAACTCGGAGGGAGCCATCTCTTTTAACCTCATCCAATCTGTTAAAGGGGCCACACATTCCAAAGGCCACATCTTAGACCTTGACTCTCATCTGGTTTCTCTCTCGAATGTCTTAATCTGGTGGATATGCCTGTATCTGACCATAAAGCTTTCATTTTCAAAGTCCCACTACAGGTTGTTATTCATAGTCACTATCTTAAAACACGCTCTCGCATTCTCACCGCTGGCTCTACAGTTAAATTCTGTGATGCTTTTAATTTGTCATCCTTTAATCCCTCTTTATCCCCTCATCAATCCAGTTAATAATAACAACAACAACAATAATCACATTTATATAGCTGCACTATTAAATTCATTCAAGGATCAGTGCCTATCCATCCTTGAATGAATTGCACCGTTTAAAACTATGAAACATAAATCACGTAACCTCCCGTGGCTGAATGATCACACCCATGCCCTTAGAAGACTCCGTAGAAAATCAGAACTACAATGGAAAGCCAACAAGTCCGAATTAGCACATAGTGTTTACAGTGTTTACAAATGTTTGATATTTGTTTTTATTTATGTTGATTTCTTTAACGTGTTTATCAAACAAAAGACTGGGATCAAACATAACACCAAGATTTTCAGCTGTCACACTATATAATCACAGAGTTGTCAATTGTTATTGTTACTTGATCAAATTGGTGTCTGTGTCTAGCAGGGCCAACGACCAGCATCTCAGTTTTGTCTGAATTTAAAAGCAGAAAATGAGGTGACATCCAATTTTTCACAGCAGCCAAGCAGGCCTCTAAATTAATCATTTGAGTATGATCATTAGCCCTTACAGGCACATACAGCTGAGTATCATCTGTATAGCAATAGAAATTTATTCCATGACTACATATATTATGGCCAAGAGGTGAAATATAAAGAGGAAAAAGGGCCCAGAACTGAGCCCTGAGATATGCCATATTTAACATCAGAGAATTTTGACATAATATTATTATAGCAGACACAATGTGTTCTTCCAGATAAGCCAAGTCAATTTTATTTGTATAGCCCAATATCACTGTGAGGGCAATTCAATATGTATGTTGCTTACTTTTAATCTTTGACCATAGATCAGCTATACTATGTTTACACTGTCTGAACAGATGTCTGGGGTCTCATGCGTAGCAGACAAAGGTGGTGTTAAAAGTGTCTCTTCCGTGTAAACATGGTAAGGGCCTGTTGTCACGGGAAGTGGTCCTGGAGGGTTCTGGCAGAAAATAAGGATGAGGGGAGACCTGACCTATGACCTTATAGAACAACATGCGAGTTCTGTTACCCACCAGGATGACAGTCCACCAAAATAAGCTATTTCCCCCAAGACAGAATGAGGGAGAGAATCTGGCTACGCACCATTGTGGCAGAAGCTACCTCCTCTTCATGAGAAAGGAAACTCTGGGCACATATTGCTGTGGTCAAAACAATGGGTATAAGTTTTGTTGCATTGTATACACTGGTGTGCTCCGAGATCGAGGCATGCACAAGTGTCTGAGATTGTGCGTCTGTTCACTGAACATATTAAAATCGTGTGACAATACTGTAAGAGATTTTTGTCTCGCTCCTAATTTAACATCAGAGTGGAATTAAAGAATTGCCACAACAATCACAAATTTGCCTCAGGGGGCTTTACAGCAACACAACATCCTGTCCTTAGACCCTCACATTGGATAAGGAACAACTCCCACACTCACAAAAAAAAAAAACCTTTAACAGGGAGAAAAAACAGAAAGAAACTTCAGGGAGAGCAATACCGGAAGGCTCTCTCTCTCAAGATGGATAACGTGCAGTGGATGTTGTGTTTACACAATTTAGAGAACACAACATTGAAAGAGGATAACAAAATAATAAAGGAATTATAAAATATTTGATACTGGATACTGCCAAGCAGTATCCAAATGCCGCCAGAACAGCCCAGGACCCGAGCCACGCGACCAGTATTACCATGTAGACAAAAAAAATTAGTCACACATTTCAGTGAGAGAAGGACATAACATTGAAACAGGATAACAAAATTATAAGGACTTAGACGATACATATAAAAAGAAAATGTGATATGATGGGGATGTCAAGCAGTGTCCAGGTGGCAACCACCATTACCGTGGAGACCTGGAAGGAGGACTGACTGCACGTGCACACAAGGGAGACTCACATCACACCATTCACACACAGAAGGAGAGAAAGGAGAAGACAATAATACACTACAATTTCATCAGCAGAACAGTGCTTGATAAATTCATTGAGACAGAAAGTGACCTGCCATGCAATACAGGTTGTGAAGCATTCAACTTAAATTTAACTAATTAGAGGCTAAATCAAAAAGATGAGTATTACAGTTGGATTTAAAGGAATCAACATACTCTGATTGTCTGACGGCAGCAGGCAGGTTATTCCACAAGAAAGGGGCCTGATAGGAAAAGGCCTTGCCACCAGCTGACCTC
Organism: Lampris incognitus; assembly: GCF_029633865.1. Classification (NCBI taxonomy): domain Eukaryota; kingdom Metazoa; phylum Chordata; class Actinopteri; order Lampriformes; family Lampridae; genus Lampris; species Lampris incognitus. The sequence continues at coordinate 64,684,010 of NC_079217.1, read as the reverse complement.
TTTTTAACTTTGGGTACACAAAGAAGCCCTGTATAAGAGTGAAGAGCTCGAGACAGCTCAAGCAGATCAGACAGGTGAGATGGGATAAGCCAATTTAGGATTTTATAAGTCAGCAGAAGCGCCTTGAAGTCTGATCTAACATGGATAGGAAGGCAGTGAAGGGAGGCAAGAATTGGTGTAATATGGTCACATTTTCTAGTTTTAGTTAGGATTCTAGCAGCAGCATTCTGAAAAATCTGAAGACTGGATACCGAAATTGCTTCCTAACCAAAAATAATAAAACTATCAACGACATGGCCTTAATTGTTCATGAATTCAATGATGTTTGTGTTGGTGTTGGTCCTGGTTTGGCTGGGGAGGCTGCGAGCACTGGCTGTAGAAATGAGGTGGCAAGTAAAGATGTACAGCTAAAAGAATCTCTGTTTTTAAAGGGAACAGAGGAAAAAGAAATTACTGACATTGTCAAAAGATTTAAGAGTAAGACGTCAACAGACTGCAGTGGTATTGAAATGTCACTAGTTAAAGATATTATTGAGTGTGTGGTGAAACCCCTTATATTCAATCAGTCTCTGAAAACTGGTGTTTCTCCATGTAAAATGAAAACGGCTAAAGTCATACCCATATACAAGGCTGGAGACAGACACACACTCTCAAATTACAGACCTGTTTCTTTGCTTTCACAATTCTCTAAAATACTGGAAAAAATATTATACACAAGGTTGGATGACTTTATCACAAAACATAATGCTCTGTGTGAACAACAGTATGGATTTAGAAACAATAGGACTACATCATCTGCACTCATTGGTTTTGTGGAAGAGATAACAACTGCTATAGAAAAGAAAGAATATGCTGTAGGAGTATTCCTAGATCTAAAAAAAAGCATTTGACACAGTTGACCATGACTTATTATTAATAAAACTACAAAAATATAGAATCAGAGGAGTAGCTCTTTCTTGGCTATCCAGTTACCTAAGTAATAGGAACCAATATGTGCTAATTAATAGTTATAAATCACAATTAATCCGCGGTGGTGTAGCGGTCTAAGCATCGGCTTTGTGTCGATGCAGTTGCCCACTGGGGACCGGGGTTCACGCCCCGGTCTCGTCAGATCCGATTATGGCCGGACTCGATGAAGCAGCAATAATTGGCAACGCTGTCCTCGGGAGGGGGGCGGAGTCGGCTTGTGTTCGTCACGTGAATGCGTCTCTGTGTGTGTCGGAAAAAACAGTGGTTCGGCCTGGAGTCGCCTTGTCACGAAAGTGGGGAGGCGGTCTCCTTCGAGACTGCCGGCCGGAGAGATGCAGTTGGCGAACGCATGCAGTACGAGGGTGGGTGTTTGAATTAAAACAGGGATCGATTGGCCACTAAATTGGGAGAAAAAAGGGGGAAAAAATCAAAAATAAATTTTTAATAAATCACAATTAATGATGGTTAAGTGTGGAGTTCCTCAAGGCTCAGTGTTGGGGCCACTGTTGTTTATTTTGTACATTAATAATATATGTGAGGTTTCAAAAGCACTAAAAATAATCTTATTTACAGATGACACAAACCTACTTTGCAGTGGGGACAACTTGGAACAACTTTTGGATACAGTGGGAAATTAATTGAAGAAACTAAAGAGTTGGTTTGATTCAAATAAACTAACACTAAATCTAAGCAAAACAAAATTTAAAATATTTGGGAATCGGTCAACAAACTCAAACAAGAAGCTCATAAATGACGTAGAAATCGAAAAAGTGTCGGAAATCAAATTTCTTGGAGTAATAATAGACAATAAATTATGTTGGGAACCACATATAAAGTATATTAAAGTAAAAATATCAAGTTGCAATTGCAATACTATATAAAGCCAAAGATCCCCTGCATCAACCAGCACTATACACCTTGTACTGCTCCTTCATACCTCCATACATCACCTACACAGATCCAATTTACATCCCTCAAAAAAGAGCCATAAAAATTGGAAACAAAATCACTTACAGAGAGCCTACAAACCCACTCTTTATCAATCTGAAAGCAGGAAAATTTAAGGATTTGGTTGACTTCAAAACAATTCAAATCATGTACAGAGTAAAAAATCAGCAGTTACCAAACAGTGTCCAGAAGTTGTTCCAAAGGAGGGAAAGTAAACACCATCTCAGAGGAACATGTATATTCAAAAAACAACCAGTGAGGACAAATGCAAATCTTCATTGTATATCCATCAAAGGAGTCAATCTATGGAACAAATGTAGAAAAGAAATTAAGCTGTGTACATCAATAAGTAAGTTTAAACAACTCTTTAAAAACAACATATTGAACAGATATAGGATGGATGAACAAAGATGTGGACTGGAATAACAGGACATGATACATGACGTGTAAGGTGCCTTGTTTGACTTGTACTGTTTTGTTTATTTTGATCTCTATGCATTGGTATTTCTTTTCTTTTTTCCACTTTTGTTTTGTCTTGAATGTTTTGTTTTGTTTTGATTTGATTGATAAAAGTATAAGAAAGGGGTAGGACCAGAAACGTTCTTTACTTCATCCTACGCCCTTTTCCAACATGGTCCTGTTATTACTTGTGTTGTTACAGAGTTTGCAAAATAAGTTTACTATTATTTCCATTTGTTTTTGTATTCCTGCCTGTATATTTTATTTGTTATTTTAGCATGTTCAAAATAAAATCAATCTTAATCTTAAGACCTTTAGTGCTAGCATGTGGCAGACCTGAAAAGAGAACATTACAGTAATCAAGTCTGGATGAAACAAATGCATGTATTAGAATCTCTGCATGTGCCATGGAGAGAAAAGACTGAATTTTAGCTGTGTTACGTAAGTGAAAAAAGGCAGTCTTGGTGATTTCTTTAATGTGCTTATCAAAGGAAAGGCTGGGATCAAATGTAACATCAAGATGTTTGGCTGCCACACTTTGTGAAACCACAGAGTTGTCGATTGTTATCATTACTTGATCAAATTGGTGTCTGTGTCTAGCAGGACCAATGACCAGCATCTCGGTTTTATCCGAATTTAAAAGCAGTAAGTTAACTGACATCCAGTTTTTCACAGTAGCCAAGCAGGCCTCTAAGTTAGTCATTTGACTATGCTCATCAGCCCTTACAGGCACATACAGCTGAGTATCATCTGTATAGCAATGGAAATTTATTCCATAACTGCGTAAAATTGTGCCAAGAGGTGTAATGTAAAGAGAGAAAAGTAGAGGGCTAAGAACTGAGCCATGAGGCACACCATATTTAACGTCAGAGAATTTTGATACAATATTATTATAGCAGACACAATGTGTTCTTCCAAATAAGTAGGACTTAAGCCAAGAGAGAGCTAAGCCAGAGACACCAAAATTACAATTTAATCTGTTTAATAGTATAGTGATCAATGGGATCAAAGGCTGCACTGAGGTCCATTTGTAGAAGCACAGAAGTGGGATCAGAGTCCAAAGCTTACAAAAGATGGTTCACCGCTCCGGTCAGAGCAGTTTCAGTGGAGTGACAGGACCTGAAAGCCGATTGAAAAGGTTCACATAGATGGTTTTCTTCTGTACGGGTCGAAAGTTGTTGATACACAACTCTCTCTAGTACTTTAGAAAAGAATGGACGATTAGAGACCGGTCAATAGTTATTAAGAGACATTGGATTGAGGTGCGTTTTTTTTTTAAAGTAGAGGTTTAACTACAGCTGTCTTAAAACTTCTGGGAACAGTGCCAGTAGCAAGTGATAAACTAACATTGTCTAGCATTGTAGGTCCTAGGAAAGGCCGGAGATCTTTAAAAAGTTTTGCTAGTAAAGGGTCAAGTAGGCAAGTACACTGCCCAAAAAAATAAAGGGAACACATAAGCAATGCAATGTAGCTCCAAGTCAATCACACTTTTGAGATATCAACCTGTCCAGTTAGGAAGTAACACTGATTTGTGAATCAATTTCACCTGTTGGTAAATTGTCTAATTTCCACCAGGTGGAAATTAGACAATTTGAGAGACAACCCCTATAACAGGAATGGATTTGCAGGTGGTGGCCACAGACCATTTGCCTGTCCTCATCTTTTCTGGCCGATCTTTGGTTAGTTTTTCATTTTGCTAGTGCCCGCACCACTAGAGGTGGCATGAGGCGGTATCTGCAACCTACAGAAGTTGCTCAGGTAGTGCAGCTCATCCAGGATGGCACATCAATGCGTGCTGTGGCAAGAAGATTTGATGTGTCTCCCAGCACAGTGTCCAGAGCATGGAGGAGGTACCAGGAGACAGGCCAGTACACCAGGAGACATGGAGGGGGCCGCAGGAGGACAACAACCCCGCAGCAGGACCGCTATCTGGTTCTTTGTGCAAGGAGGAACAGTAGGAGCACTGCCGGAGCCCTACAAAACGACCTTCAACAGGCCACTAATGTGCAGGTCTCTGCTCAAACAGTGAGAAACAGAATGCATGAGGATGGTATGAGGGCCCGACGTCCACAATTGGGGCCTGTGCTCACAGCCCAACACCGTGCAGCCCGATTGACCTTTGCCAGAGAACATCTTGGTTGGCAGATTCGCCATTGGCGCCCTGTGCTCTTCACAGATGAGAGCAGGTTCACACTGAACACATGTGACAGACGTGAGAGAGTCTGGAGATGCTGTGGAGAACGTTCTGCTGCCTGCAACATCCTCCAGCATGACCGGTTTGGCGGTGGGTCAATGATGGTCTGGGGAGGCATATCCTTGGAGGGCCGCACAGACCTCTACGTGCTAGCCAGAGGTACCCTGACTGCCATTAGGTACCGGGATGAGATCCTCAGACCCATTGTCAGACCATATGCTGGTGCAGTGGGCCCTGGGTTCCTGCTCATGCATGACAATGCTCGTCCTCATGTGGCCAGAGTGTGTCAGCAGTTCCTGTATGTCGAGGGCATTGATGCTATGGACTGGCCTGCACGTTCCCCAGACCTGAATCCAATCGAGCACCTCTGGGACATCATGTCTCGTACCATCCGCCAACGCGATGTCGCACCACAGACTGTCCAAGAGTTGACCGATGCCCTGATCCAGGTCTGGGAGGAGATCCCTCAGGAGACCATCCGTCGTCTCATCAGGAGCATGCCCAGACGTTGTAGGGAGTGCATACAGGCACGTGGAGGCCACACACACTACTGAGCCTCATTTTGAATCGTCTTGACGAATTTCCACAGAAGTTGGATCAGCCTATGTTCTCATTTTCCACTTTGATTTTGAGTATGATTCTGAATCCAGACCTTAATGGGCTAATGATTTTGATTTCGATTGATCATTCTTAGGTTATTTTGCTCTAAACACATTCCTCTGTCTAATAAATAAAGATTTTCAGCTGAAATATTTCATTCATCGAGGTCCATATTGTGTTTTTAGGTGTTCCCTTTATTTTTTTGAGCAGTATAGTTGGTGTAGAAGCTGACACGAGCTTAGTCAACATATCAAGAGAGATAGTCTCAAGTGCTGCAATAACAGAGAGTATCAGTGACTCACTGTTTAGATATGAATTTGGTAAGACAGGACCTGCAGGAGCAGCTGGAGTTGAAGAACTAATTTTGTTTATGATCTCATCAACCTTACTGCAGAAAAAGTCTAGAAACTCATCGGTAATAAATTGTGAGCAGCTAATAGATGGCTGCTTTTTAGTAAGTTAAGAAACAGTGTCAAATAGATATCTGGGGTTATGTCTATTAATATTTCAATACAGTTAAAGGAGCCAAGACTTCAGGCAGCTGCTGGCCAACTGCAGTTACAGTACAGTGAATGGACCATTGTAACAAATGGCAATATCTGTGCCGACATTAACTCGACAGGCCTTTAAGGCCTCTTGTCTTGTATAAGCGTAACATTTTTATTTTATCTTTTTAAACCCTCATGCTGTGTTCCGGTCAAAAATGACCGTTTTGATACTTTACTCTTTAATAAAACTCCTGTCTTTCATCTGAAACATATGAGGCTACATGACATCCTTCACCCCACCTACTTTAATGGATAAAAACAATCATAGTAAAATTCATGGAGTTTTTTTCAAGTTATTACAAGTTGTTACATTTGTAGTGTCTCCGGTCAAAAATGACCGGTCCTTTAAAATGAATATACAAGACTGTGACACAGACCAACAGATCTTAAAAATGAATATTCAAGACTGTTGTACAGAAGACAATCATAAAGTATACACACACACACACACACACACACACACACACACACACACACACACACACACACACACACACACACACACACACACACAGAGAGAGAGAGAGAGAACATACCCAGCTCTACAACCTACCACTTTTACAAAATTTCCCATGCCTTCCACTCATGTACAGTCCAGGCCCAGAGGTCACAGTGGATGAGCACCTGGTCCTATTCAGAGGCCATTGTCCTTTCAAGCAATATATTCCCAGCAAGCCTGGGAAATACGGCATCAAGATATGGGCAGCCTGGAAGTTTAGACTGGAAAACCACTGGACGGAGGGCGAGAGAAAAACCAAGGTATGCGTGTTGTCCTTGATATGGCAAAAGGGCTAAAAGGTCACAATATCACCCTTGACAATTTCTTTACGTCGTTTGTCCTTGGAGAGGAGCTTCTGAAGAGAAAGTTGACTGTGGTGGGGACAGTGCGTAGGAGCAAACCTGAACTTCCATCACAACTAGTCCAAAAGAAAGACAGCGGACAGCTCTCTTCCATGTTTGGTTTTACTTCAACACATACTCTTATCGTAGTCCTAAGAAAAATGCAAAGAACGTTCTGCTGACGAGCACTCTTCACAAGGAGGCAAAAATCAGTGAAAGGGAGGACAGGAAACCAGACAACTTCCTACACTACAATCCCAACAAAGGAGGTGTTAATAGCCTTGATAAGATAGTGCATTTTTCTTTTCCTCTTGCTGAATTAATTTGCTCTGTATAGAAATACAGCATAATTGAGCACTATGCTATGTCATTACAAATTCTTTATGAAAAGCATCAAACCAAGATATTTTGATGATCACAGTCCAACTCCATTTCCATTGATTTGTCAATTTCAGGTTGCTGGCACCTACACATACAAAAGAGAGACCGCTCACTGGCCAGTTGTGCTTTTCTTCAACATGCTGGATATATCTGCCTACAATGCCTTTGTTGTGTGGCAGGAAGTAAACAGCGTGGCAAGTTCTACAAGAGGAGGCTTTTTCTGGAGGAGCTTGGAAGATCTCTTGGTGACTCCACTCATTCAGAGACCACAGTACCTTCCACAAACACCAGCACATGTGGTGAAGGCGGTACAAGCCAAGCAGGGAACATCTGCTTCTGTAACAACTCCATTGAGGAAAGGAGATAAGAGAAAGCGATGCCATGTCTGTACCCCAAGAGATGTGAAAACCAGTCGTGTGCCAGAAGTGCAACAAGTACATTTGCAAGTCACATGCCAATCTAGTCACTTACTGCAACTCATGTCCATGAATATGTGAACAAATACACACATGCATGCAAATTCACTTACACTTTCTCTCTATCTCAATCCCTTTGTGCACACATACACAAATATGCAGACACACACCAACACAGTCATTCATTCTTTCAGTTCATCTCCTACTCTCTTTTTCCACACATACACAAATACGTGTTATTGTATTGTTCATTTCCCATAAACATTATGGGATCCTCATAAAGTTTCAATCAGTTTTTGAGTGAAAATCATTGTTACAGTTGTTAGTTGTCATATTTAATATATTCCAGTGGATGTTCTTCTGAATAGGTGTGCTCTTTCTTCAGAAATCACACCAGTCATTTTTGACCGAGAACACAAGTGTTATTATGTTGTAAATTTCACATTTTTGTAATGTATAATTTAAATGTGTTCTTAATTGTTAAATACATAAAAAACGTATAATCATTAAATTTAGAGCTTTACTGGTTGTGCCTATGTTAAGAAACTTCATAAATTTTACTTATTTTGAATAAAACCGAGTGCACAACATCATTAAACAAGGAGTAAAAACTAAAATACATATATATTTATAACTAAAACTGTCAAACACTAATGCTTATGTATGTAAAAAGATTTAAATCAAAATTGATCAAAATGAAATGTTTACAAATATCACTATTAAGACATATCAGGCCGGTCAATTTTGACTGAAAGCACAACAAGCGTAACCAGGTTTTGAACACAGCATGAATTAACAACCTGTAACACTGAGTATTTGGACCCAATTGCAGAGACGAGGCAGAGGCAGTTGGTTAAGTACAAAGTCTCTTTACTGGACTTCAGCAAAACACACAACAAAAGACTACTGCCAAAGAGGGCAGGCAATAATGCCAACTAGAATAAACATAAAATAATAAACTACGCAAAAACACTCTCTCACACAGAGGAGGCGGATGAGGGATCAGGATCCGAAAGCTTCCACAGACCGACATGAAGCCTCTGCAAGACTCGACAGAGAATGTCTGAAAAAAAAACAACCGTTAAATAGTCCCCAGCACAGGTGCACATCATCACAGGCCAACCAATGCACAGGTGCAACTCATACTGGCTGATTGCAGGCCGATAGGGAAATGTCACCTATTGGCTGCTGGTCCTCTGGCCAGTGATCGTGTCAATACCCCCCTCCCAGGGACGGCGCCTGACGTGCCCAGGTCACGGCGCTGGAAGTCACGGATGAGGGTACGGTCCAAGATGTCCCATGCCGGAACCCAGTAAGGTTCTTCCGGCCCATAGCCTGGACACTGTGACGCACCCGGCGGGAGTCCAGAATCCTCTTAACTGTATAGGCAGGCAGCCCATCGATCAGGCGATGAGGAGGTGGGGGTTGGACGGGAAGAGACAGAGGGCTGGTGGAGACAGGCTTCAGGAGAGAAACATGGAACACCGGATGGACATGCATGGAGGCAGGCAATTGCAACCAGTATGAAACTGGACCGACCTGTGCCACCACGGCGAATGGACCCATGAAGCGCAGAGCCAGCTTCCAATTCTCCATCCGCAGTGGGAGGGCCCTGGACGACAATCACACCTTATCCCCCAGCTGGAAGGAAGCCGCTGGCCACCGCCGTCAGTTGGCCTTTTGAGAGTACCTGGACCTGGCATGCAACAGCACAGCCCGGGCCCTCCTCCAGGTCCGCGCACACCGCCTCACAAAGTCGGCTGCTGCTGGAACTCCCCACTTCAGCCTCCTCATCTGGAAACAGTGGCAGCTGGTACCCCAACTGTCACTCAAATGGCGTCATACCAGTTGAGGAGGACTGCAAAGGTGTTGTGCGCATACTCCGCCCACAGCAGCTATGCACTCCAGGAGGATGGGTTGGAAGTAGCCAGACAGCGCAGCATGGTCTCCAGATCCTGGTTCGCCCTCTCCGTCTGCCCATTAGACTGAGGGTGGAAGCCTGAAGAGAGGCTGGCAGTGGCCTCGAAGAGGGAGCAGAAGGCCTTCCAAAAACGGGAGACGAACTGAGGACCACGATCTGACACAACATCACAAGGAAGGCCATGCACGTGGAACACATGCTCCATCATCAAGGTTGTGGTCTCCCGAACAGATGGGAGTTTGGCCAGAGGAATGAACCATGCCACCTTGGAAAACCGATCCACAATGACCAGGATGACCGACTTCCTCTCGGATCAAGGGAGACTGTTGACGAAATCCACCGACAGGTGGGACCAGGGCCGACGGGGGATAGGCAACGGGCAGAGCAGGCCAGGCAGATGCTGGCATGGGGACTTCTGCTGGGCACAGGTGATGCAGACTGCCACGAAGGAGGATATGTCCCCCCACATGGTTAGCCACCAAAACCTGTGGCCGATGAACTCCACCTCTCCCCCTCTCCCCTGAATGACCAACCAGACGAGACGAATGCCCCCAATTCCAAGACTTGTGGCCAGACTGGCAGTTGGAGCATGGAGTGTGTTGTGGGCTTTTGTTTTCATTGTTACAAGGGCACTGAAGGCTGTCTCAGACACATATGTAGTGCTGAGTGAGTGGCAGAATAACCCTTGTAACTGCGTGTTTGGCCAGTCTGGGTGGAACAGCGTGTCCTTTGACTATGCAACACTTTTTGTATCCGTTTTCCTGGAAATATTTCGTTGACACCGAGTCGGCTTGAAGGTCAGCAAGCTCATCATAGCTGCAGCCCCACCTGTGCAGCATGCAGCAAGGTTCTCATAGGGCAGACTGTTGGATGAGAGATAGGGGTCCACAGCCATAATCCAAATATCCTGGCCTGTTGTTATTGTGGTTAGACTGGTAGACATAAGAATGTCTTGTTTCAAGTCATCACCATCAACATATTGAACATAAACGATGAGCACAGACTCGTCTGACACTGTTGTCATTTCATCTAACTGAATGGCAAAGAGAACATTCTTAATCTTCTCGTGCAGCTGCTTCGGTCAAGCTCCAGTCATTTTATCATTCTGGCTTTGACGGTGTTGTCAGAGAGCTGGACGGTTTTCACTTTATCAGCTGTGTGTGGGCCACACAGCCTCTCTACAACGTTCAGACAGGCGGGTTTGATAAGCTGCTCTCCAACAGTGTGTGGCTTTTTAGCCTTGGCAGTCAATAGCCAACACTCAAATGACGCCTCTTTGGCTCTGTGCAAATCACTGCATGCTCGCTCAAATGCTTTTCTGATGCCGGCGGATCTTCTTGATAGCACCACCTGCTGTTTCCTCTCAAAAAAAATCCTGACTTTTCCGAGTCTCTTGATGTTTTGTCTCTGGTCAAGACTTGCCCTGTCCTTCCATAAAACCAAAGATAAGGTAGCTCTCAAAATAGAACCTTACTTTCTTGACACCGAGTCATCCGCCATGTTGTTTCATTCATAAAGTGCTGCTGCTGACTGCAGGAAAAAACCAAGATGAGGTAACATTAGCTGCTAGCCGAGTAGCTACCCGACAGCACTGCGTGCTCACAGTTTGATAGCGCAGATTGACGGGTCACTGAGGTGTGGTTACTAGGTGTAGCCCAACAACATTTTAGAAGGGGGGCAGGGACCAAAAATTTATCTTTTTTCAATATTTCTATGCACAGACTTTTGTATAAAATAAATTATCCAGTAAGTGAGTTATTATGCTTTTATTTAACATGTGGACTTTGACAACCTCAGAGCAGAAAAGCCTCATGCACCCCCTGGGATCTTTGCCCCCCCCCAGAGCAGACAAAGCCTCGTGCACCCCCTGGGTTCTCAGGCTCCCCCCCCAAGAGGTGCATGGACCCCAGGTTGGGAACCACTGACTTAGAGGATCTGCAGCCTTATTCAGATGAATATTGAAATCACCAACAATTTGAGTCTCATCAGAATGCGTAACAAGACCTGAGACAACTTCTTCAAGAAATAGTGAGTAAAAGCCAGGAGGTCGATAGAGTATCACTTTTTGGACTGAGCCATAGGACTTAAGTAGGACTTAAGCCAAGAGAGAGCTAAGCCAGACCCCAAAATTAAAATTAATTCTGTCTTAATGTATACAGTCACCAATGATGTCAAAGGCTGCACTGAGGTCCAGTAGTAGAAGCACAGGATTGGAATCAGAGTCCATAGCTAGTAGGAGATCGTTCACCACGCTGGTCAGAGCAGTTTCAGTGGAGTGACAGGCCCTGAAAGCCGATTGGAAAGGTTCATATATAGATGGTTTTCTTCTCTATGGGTTAGCTTGTGCTAACAATGGCAGGTCTGCTGTCAGGCCCGGGACTAATGGTATCTGGAGTGGCCGTCATGTCTAACACAATCCTTGCCGAGAGAAGCTGCTCTAATTCACGGACACTTGTCTCTTGTAGAGACAACCTATCTGTAACTGCGGAACAGTCATCACACCATCGTTTTAATGAGGTTGCTTTGACTGCAAAAGCAACAGAGCTAATTGCTAAACTAGGCTAAGATTGAAGCTAGTAACAAACTAGGAATGAGAGACTGCCTACTAAACACAAGAGTCGTTTGAGAAAGAAAACTAGTGAATCTAGCGATAAGTGATCTAAGGACAGAAACTAGCTAAATCAGTAGCACAACAGAAGAGGTTAGGGCAGAATGTAGAGAAGCGATAGTAAGACAATAAACAGCAGTTAGCGAGCTCACAAAGCCGACTCTCATGAAGGCAGAAGTCAGAAATAGCTGGCACAAAGATTATTTCAGTCGGAAGGAGATTTGTATTGACTCTGCAAGTCTGCAGAGTCATGGCCCTCTATGACATGACCACTGCTCTAAACACTGAACCAAAGTCTTGGGAGCTTGAATCCGGCGTGAATGTGTTTTTTTGCCTCCACCCTCTAGTAACTGCCTGTCTGTTATGCATGGTTTTTTGCCATGTCTAGAAAAACGGCTTTGGTGACACTAGCCCCTCATAAACTGTACAGCAATGGGATGCTGTTAGCTGATCACCAGCTTAGTTAAAGTAGCCTACTTATTTCCCTGCAGTTTTCAAAATATGCTAGTAAGTCATGAGCACTTAACAGTTCTGTTCTTTGGATAGAATTTTCTTGTAAAAGCTAACACTTGGGGGTGGTACGGTGGCACAGTGGTTAGCGCGGTCACCTCACAGCAAGAAGGTCCCGAGTTCGAGCCCCGGGGTGCATACTATGTATTCCATCTTGCTCCTACTGACTTTAAACACTCTTCTCTCCAGTGCATACCTTCACCTCTCCTGGGACTCCTCAACCTGCTCCCTATTCTCACTACAGGTCACAATGTCATTCGCAAACATCTTAGTCCAAGGAGACTCCTGGCCTGATCTTGTCTGTCAACCTGTCCATCACCATTGCAAACAAGAAGGGGCTCAGAGCTGATCCTTGATGTAATGTAATCCCACCTTCACTTGAACCCATCAGTCATTCCTACTGCACACTTCCAACACTGCCTTCAATACATATCCTGCACCACTCTTAGATATTTCTCTGCCACTCCTGACCACTCCTCCTTTATCGGGACCAGGTCATATGCTTTCTCTAAATATAATTTCCTTCTGACCTTCTCTATACTTCTCTGTCGACATTCTCAAAGCACACATCACATCTGTAGTGCTCTTTCCTGGCATGAAACCACACTGCTGCTCACAATCATCACCGCTCCTCTTAACCTTGCTTCCACTACTCTTTCCCATAACTTTATGCTGTGGCTGTTCAACTTTATACCTCTCCACTTACAGCTCTGCACATCATCCTTATTCTTGAAAATCGGCACCAGTACACTTCGACTCCTCAGGCATCCTCTCACTTTCCAGTATTGTGTTAAACAGCGTCTGTGATTATACACCGATATATAAATAGTGATTACACATACACTACCGTTCAAAAGTTTGGGATCACCCAAACAATTTCGTGTTTTCCATGAAAAGTCACACTTATTCACCACCATATGTTGTGAAATGAATAGAAAATAGAGTCAAGACATTGACAAGGTTAGAAATAATGATTTGTATTTGAAATAAGATTTTTTTTACATCAAACTTTGCTTTCGTCAAAGAATCCTCCATTTGCAGCAATTACAGCATTGCAGACCTTTGGCATTCTAGCTGTTAATTTGTTGAGGTAATCTGGAGAAATTGCACCCCACGCTTCCAGAAGCAGCTCCCACAAGTTGGATTGATTGGATGGGCACTTCTTTGAGCAGATTGAGTTTCTGGAGCATCACATTTGTGGGGTCAATTAAACGCTCAAAATGGCCAGAAAAAGAGAACTTTCATCTGAAACTCGACAGTCTATTCTTGTTCTTAGAAATGAAGGCTATTCCATGCGAGAAATTGCTAAGAAATTGAAGATTTCCTACACCGGTGTGTACTACTCCCTTCAGAGGACAGCACAAACAGGCTCTAACAGGTACTATTTAATGAAGATGCCAGTTGGGGACCTGTGAGGCGTCTGTTTCTCAAACTAGAGACTCTAATGTACTTATCTTCTTGCTCAGTTGTGCAACGCGGCCTCCCACTTCTTTTTCTACTCTGGTTAGAGCCTGTTTGTGCTGTCCTCTGAAGGGAGTAGTACACACCGGTGTAGGAAATCTTCAATTTCTTAGCAATTTCTCGTATGGAATAGCCTTCATTTCTAAGAACAAGAATAGACTGTCGAGTTTCAGATGAAAGTTATCTTTTTCTGGCCATTTTGAGCGTTTAATTGACCCCACAAATGTGATGCTCCAGAAACTCAATCTGCTCAAAGAAGTGCCCATCCAACCAATCCAACTTGTGGGAGCTGCTTCTGGAAGCGTGGGGTGCAATTTCTCCAGATTACCTCAACAAATTAACAGCTAGAATGCCAAAGGTCTGCAATGCTGTAATTGCTGCAAATGGAGGATTCTTTGACGAAAGCAAAGTTTGATGTAAAAAAAATCTTATTTCAAATACAAATCATTATTTCTAACCTTGTCAATGTCTTGACTCTATTTTCTATTCATTTCACAACATATGGTGGTGAATAAGTGTGACTTTTCATGGAAAACACAAAATTGTTTGGGTGATCCCAAACTTTTGAACGGTAGTGTAGTGTATAAATCAATCAGTCAAACATTAAAACCACCTGCCTAATATTCTGTAGGTCCCCCTCGTGCCGCCAAAACACCTCTGACCAACTGAGGCATGGACTCCACAAGACCTCTGCAGTTGTTCTCTGGTATGTGGCACCAAGATGTTAGCAGCAGATTCTTTAAGTCCTGTGAGTTAAGAGGTGAGGCCTCCAGGACGTCTCACAGATGCTTCATCGGATTGAGATCTGCAGAATTTGGAAGCCAAGGCAACACCTTGAACTCTGTTATGTTCCTCAAACTATAGCTGAACAATTTTTACAGTGAGGCAAGGCACATTATCTTGCTGAAAGAGGCCACTGCCATCAGGGAATACCATGGCCAGGAAGGGGTGTACCTGGTCTGCAACAATCTTTAGGTAGGTGGTACGTGTCAAAATAACACCCACATGAATACCAGGACCCAAGTTTTCCCAGCAGAACATTGCCCAGAGCATCACACTGTCTCCGCTGCCTTGTCTTCTTCCCATACGGCATTCTGGTGCCATCTCTTTCTCAGGCAAACAACGCACACGTACCTGGCCATCCATATCATCCATGTAAGTGTAGGTGTTTTTTAGGTGTGGTGTGGGTGTAGGTTTAGGTGTAGATGTAGCGTGGGTGTGGGTGTAGGTGTGGTGTAGACGTTGTGTGGTGTGGTGTAGCTCTTGATGTAGGTGTAGTTGGAGGTGTGGGCATGAGAGTCAGTTTGTTTTGAGAAGTGCTGGGGACAACGACAGGTTTGACATGTTCATACATTTTTAAGTGGGGCAATAGACCCTTTTAGAGCCTACATAATGATTACGTCAGGGCGTCAGCTGGAGGCAAAACAAAGCCAGAAGCGGTAACGTTAAATACGAATCATGTCCTCAGGCAAGCGTACATCATCTAGCTAATTTTAGTGAACATGTCTTCATGCTGTGTTTTTGGGTGCCAGAATCAAAGAAGTAATAAACTAAACTTGAAGTTTTATCACATACCAGCTGCCACTCCCAGTCAAAAAGATTGGAGACAGCTGTGGTTAAACGCGATAAGACGAAAGCATTGGACTGAGGAGATCATCAAAAATGCTCATGTTCGTAGTGCACACTTCATATCAGGTAAGTAAGGTAATGTTAAACTATACTTTTGTCTGTTGTAGGTATGGATATTTGCCTCCAGCTAAGCTCCGCCCACAAAAAACATCACTACATATATTTACTAACAGAAAAGGGGTCTATAGTGCCGATAGACGTAAATGGCGTCCCTTTAAGGATCGCCTTTAAAAGCTGCTTGTTTTTTATCTGTGCTGCGATGCTATAATGTTAACATGCTTATATGGATGACATAACACATGACGGTAAGATAGATGCATTTGCGTCTTTTATTCTAGTGTTTTGAAGGTACCAATAGAAACTGTAGAATCGGCTGTGGCAACCCCTGAGAAACAGGGAAAAAGCCAAAAGAAGAAGATTCTAATGTTCTGAAAATCACTGTCATTTAAAACAATAAAACAATTATGAAAGTCACATAACCGACATGTATTATGTCTGTCAAGCACACCATCTATGCATGTTTTCCCAAATACTGAGACCATGTTAGATATACGGATATCGCTACTCCCAGACATTGCAGCACATTAGAAACAACTGTAACCTACAACAGACTCACTGGCCGATTGCCAGGGGGTCGGCTCCTTTTAGTCAAGCAGTTAGCGATGTCACCTTGTGGTGCAGTACAACCTCGGATCAAATCCTGCAGCAGGCAGAAATATGCTCGGCACACTGGTAGCATGTAATGTTGACATCAGTGCAGACATCAACAAGGTTGTTACTGGTAGAACTGATATGCTGCTATTAGAGGTGAATGGAAGCAAAGGAAAGAGTAAAGGTTCGGGCTACCAACAAAATTACCCGAGTAAGCTGCTTATCCTATCCCTGCTATATGCCAATATGAAAATCAGCTGGCCTTGCTATACACATCAGTCAGTGACTGTACACAAAATAATCCAATATTTATCTAATTGTTGCCTGTCGTACACAACCAGTTTAGCTAACGTTAGTTATCTAGCACCAGCTACTTCTGCTGCCAACTGCTGCTTGTGATACTCAAGTTTAACTAGGATAGCTCACTCACCCACTCACTCACCCAGTGTCGTGTTTGTGGGCATTAGCTGCTCGCGCTGCCTGCCTGATGATGTTGCCCCACCTGTCCCTGTCTCTTTATGGCGTTAGAACTTTCAGCCATAGAGTGTCCTGTCCATTCCTTTAAGTTGTCCATATACTTCATCCTGGGGCGGCCACGTCCTCGTTTACCCTCCATCTTCCCTTGTATGATGCCTCTTGTGAGAGAGGCTTTTTTTGTTTCGGTTTGAATGACCAAAGAAGCTCATCTTTCTTTTAACAATGGCACCATATAGTTCTCGTTTGACGCCAAGTTGTTGTAGGATGCTCCGATTGGTTCTTTTCTCTCGCCAGATGATGTTTAAGAGTCTTGGTAGAACCACGTTTCAACAGCTTGTATTCTATCTTTATCTTTTTGTCTCAATGTCCAGCCTTCTGCCCAATATGTCACAGTAGGCCATATTATTGCCTTTAGAATTTTTATTTTTAGTTTGTTGGACAGGTCTTTGTCTTTCCAGATATTTTTCAGTTCAATCATTTTTGTTTTTGCAATAGCAATACGTGTTTGGATATCTTTGGAACAGTAGCCATCATGAGATTTTAAGGAGCCCAGGTATTTGAAGTGTTCAACTCTTTCAAGTTCTTTGCATTCTATTTTGATGGGTTGGTAGGTGCCTTACCAATGTGCATTACTTTGGTCTTTTTTGTGTTTAATTTCATATTCTTTAGCTTGCCTTTGTTGTTTATGTTGTCGAGAAGGTTCGTTATTTCTTGATGGTTGTTTCCACACAGAGCCGTGTTGTCTGCGTATCTCAGGTTTGATATTTTTCTGCCTGCGACTTTGGTTCCTGAATTCTTGACTTCTGCTTCTCTCATGATTTGTTCAGTGTAGATACTGAAGAGATGAGGAGAGAGGATGCATCCTTGACGAACACCTTTCTTTTTTCTTTTTTTTTTATAAATTTATTTCTGATTTTTCCCTTTTTTCTCCCAATTTAGCGGCCAATTGATCCCTATTTTAATTCAAACACCCACCCTCGTATTGCATGCGTTCGCCAACTGCATCTCTCCGGCCGGCAGTCTCGAAGGAAAGCGCCTCCCCACTTTCGTGACAAGGCGAATCCAAGCCGAACCACTGTTTTTCCGGCACACACAGAGACGCATTCACATGACGAACACAAGCCGACTCCGCCCCCCTCCCGAAGACAGCGTTGCCAATGATTGCTGCTTCATCGAATCCGGCCATAGTCGGATCTGACGAGACGAACACCTTTCTGAATTTTGAAGGGGCTTGTATGGTTGTTGTTGCAACGGATAACAGCTTCTTGGTCCTTGTATAGTGATGTTATGAGTGATACGAGGTGAGGTGGAAAGCCCATATTCTCCATTGTGTCAGAGTCGTGACACAATGTGTGTCGAAGAATTCTTTTGCTTTGTTCTCTTTGTCAAATTCAGTAATCTTCTGGCATTCCTGTTCCAGCCAAGTATGCTTATGTCGCCGAATCTGTCACTGTACTTCTCTTTTGTTCTGCAGTTTTTAACAGTTTCATTGCTTATCTGTGGCTTTGTCTTCCTTCATTTCTTTTTCCTTAATGTTGTGTCATGCCATGGGCAAATATACAGATTTGATGCTTTGCCATAATTCCTCAGGTGGTGTCTCTTCTGAGATGGTTGTGAGGACAGTTTCAAACTTATTTTCTGTCTAAATTTGGAAATTCATCTTTTTGCTTTCCTCTTTGAGTTTTTCTATATCATGTCTTAGCGTGGACGTTGTTGCTTGTGCTTTGAATGTTTTGATTCTTACTTTTGCGCAAACCAAGATGTGGTCGGTGTCACAATCTGCCCCTGGTTGATTTTTTTAGTTGAGAAAAGATGTCATCCAACCCCTATTTACCAAAATGTAGTCAATTTGGTTTCTTGATTGTTTATCAGGTGAAATCCATGTATAGCGTCTTCTTAGGTGGTGTTTAAACATTGTATTCGTGATGGTCATTTTGTTTGCTTGACAGAAAGTGAAAAGTCTCTCTCCTCTGTCATTGCGTTGTCCTAGGCCATACGGTCCGAGACTGCTGTTCCAGTTGTGGGCAAATACACATTGAACTTAGCTAACAGCAGCAACGCTTATTATTAAACGAGTCTTAAATCAAATCAAATCAATTTTATTTGTATAGCCCAATATCACAAATTACAAATTTGCCTCAGTGGGCTTAGTCTTACTGTCATATGGTCCACTAAAAATTTTCCATGTAGTACTATGTTCTTTTGTTTCACCAATTATTGTCATAGTAAGTTGCTTGACTACTTTCCAAAAGCAATGTGGTTTCCAGTGGCAGACAAAAGTAAATGGCTGGCTAGTGTGTGTGTTGCTAGGGTCATCTTGGGTTCAAGTTGTCTTGAACCTCTATTATACGCAATATTTGTAAACGATATGCCACATATTTTGAAAAATGCTTGCCCTGCAATTTACGCAGACGACACTGCAATATATGCTTCCACAAAGAATGCCACAGACCTGAGTAGTCTACGTCAAGATGAGTTAATGCAGATTTCTGAATGAGTCACTGAAAAAAGGCTGAAACTGAATATATCCAAAAATAATGTCTAGTTATTTGTTCAAAGCATGCTCAGAGAAAGAAACACAGACTGTGTATTTCTTTGCAAGGTGCTGATATTGAACAAGTTAAGAAGGCCAGATTGCTGGGGGTTACAATAGATGAAACACTCTCTTGGGCTACTCACATTAATAATATTGTAACAAAAATAAATAGAAGTATTTCAATCATTAGAAGGAGTGCCTACTTTCTTACTAACACAATTACTTAGCAAGTCATCAAATCCCTAGTCTTGTCACATTGTTGACTACTGTCCAGCAGTCTGGTCAAATGCATCTAAACAAGAACTGAATAAAATACAGCTGACCCAAAATAGAGCTGCGAGACTCTCTCTGCATTACTCAATTAGAAACAGTGTTGAAAGAATGCATAAAGGATCGCCACGGATGAGAGTCTGAGAGAGACCAGCTTGTAGCCTGACTCTGTTTATGACAAATATTTATACGCTACATAAACCTGTTTGCCTGTCCTCTCAGCGGTTGCTGACTAGTGATGGTCACGAATATTGGCACGAGACATGCCAGGAGGGGTCATTTCACCCTGCCTAAACCCAGAACTGATGCCTTAAAGAAGACTGCAATGTACAGGGCAATTACCTACTGAAACGGACTTCCGCAACATTTGGTTTCAATTACCAGCAAGAAGAGACTGAGAGAATACGTAATACAGAAACAGATTGTTTTAAATTAGGTCCAATTTGCATGTCTGTTTACTGTATTCTGTTGTTATGAGTTATGTCTGCTTTATTTTAATTGATTAATCTTTTTTTTCTCATTTTACGGTAATTGTTTTTGTCTAATTGGGTATGATGGGTATATAGAATTTCGTGTAGTGCTCAAAGCTGTTTGATAAGTTTAGTTTTGTGTGACGTTTCTGGTTATTGCCGTTATATTGATTTATGTTCTGTTTTTGCTTGTTGACTTTTAAACTGTAATGGTTGTACTGTTAGACCCCAGGAAGAATAGTTGCTGCTGAGGCAGTGAATAATGGGGATCTCAAATGAAATAAATGAATAAATAACATGTCATGAGTACAATTCCACCAATCATAGCCTTTGCATGAAATAAATATGTTAATTAAAAGCCAATAACAGCATAATTCATTACGACTACACTACCTTTACTCAGTCACATTGAAGAGAGAGGTGTTTTTTCCTGTTAAGGTTCCGTTGAACTTCAATTTGAACTTTTATTACTCTAACAGGTCTCGTGCACTGCGTATAGCCACTCAAACTCTGTTCCTTCTTTTTCATTTTGATTTTGGCTGGCAAACTTGCAGAACTGAAGACAGCTGCAGAGAAACTGCTCTGACGTTACCTCGCCGGGGGTGTGTGATCGTGCCAAAACTAAAGCTGCATTGTTGCGTCATATGTAGAGAATTCGAGGGCTAGTCCGGGAACCACTGCAGTCGGGACGCGAACCCGGATCTCCCACACCATGGGCGACTACATTAACCAGTCGACTACAGGGTCCGACCCGTTAACCAAGGGCTAGCGAGTCTCACGCCTCTGGGCATGCGCACTTCCGATGGCCTCACAGTCTCACCATTCCACTTCTGACACCAATGTAGTGAATTCAGTGGGCAGCCAGGAACCGCCGCAGCCGGGACGTGAAACCGGATCTCCCACACCATGGGCAACTATGTTAACCAGTCGACTAAAGGGTCCGACCAGTTAGCCAAGGACTAGCGAATCTATTTATCCGTGCACATTACACATATATAAAAGAGAGCACAGCAGCAATATAAGTACATGTTGGGTTTCTGTCTTCTTGACATGAAATGTACCAACATAATTTTATTCATTAAGTTCAACTAACTACAGGCTTTCAAAAAGTGGTGGAGATGAAATGGGCCATGACAAAAAGTGGTGGGGACATGTTCCTAGCGTACCCAGTGTAAATTATGCCTATGGATGTGGGTGTCATATGTACCAGAGGCCATGGATGGTCCAGGTGTTGATATCCTCTGGAACCCTGCAGCGAGTCCAGTTGTTCAGCGTCTACGAGAGAGGAGGAGGAGGAGGAATAATCTCACCTTTGTCTTTCATTCATTCTCTCTGTAATCTCCTAGTCAGAAGACAGAACACATCTCCCTCTACTCCCACTAATCTGCAGTCCGTCTTTTTTGAAGTTTTCTTTTTTTGACAGCGGAGGGAAAGGGTACCGATAAGCTCTTGTATGATGATGATGATGGTGATAATGAAGATAGGAAAGCTCAACTCACCACACAGAAAGCTCCGGGCCACTGCAGGGTGAACTTGAGACACTTCCAGGAGCAGAAGGCCTTACTGCGGTGAGCCTCGTCACCTTGGCCGCCATATTTGTAGTCATTTTGTAGGCTGTGTACATCTTTCCATGGGTCTGGCTGTTGGGCGGAGTGGACTGCAGTACTCAGACAGGCCAACAGGGTCAGTGTTGAACGTAGCATCTTCACAATGAAACCAAACACATTAATTCATTGATGAACACTGATGAGTTAAGAAAGAACTACAAACATAGTTTTTTTTTTTTGTCTGTGAAAAATCATGTTACTTCTCAGCAAAGTGTGTGTTGACAGATATATGCATTCTCTTGGTTGGTGTTGTTAATGAACTTTTTTTTCCCAATAAAAAAAGGGCATTTTTTTTCATTTATTCTCAGTTCACCTGAATTTTATCATTATTAGGGCTCTACAGTGAGAGTATTTCACTCCCTAATAATACATATATATGTGAATCAGAAAAATAATTGACGAGCACAATGTGCGAGTAAAGCCTACAACCTACTGTAATCTTTTTTTTTTTTTACCTCCGCTGCTAAATTGTTCAAAAACAAGTCCCACATTCCGCAAACCACAGTCCACCAATCACAGTAGAGTTTTCTGTGATGATGCAGCCGGTGTCAAATGACAGAAAAGTGAACAACACTGAAAACAATACTACCTACTACTACTACTACATGGCTGTACCGTATATGAAATGCTAGAGGCAAGGGCGTCAGAACCGGGGGGCAAGTCTGCTTCAATGTGTGTGGGGGGAGGGGGGCAAAAAAGTCCCCCTCAATAAACAACAACATCCACTAATAGATATATGCATAAATACATATAATATTGGACATATACTCCCTGTATGTGCCAGCATTCATGTCATTCCCATCCCACAATATGTAAAAGTATTAGTTATTAACAACAACACACATGACACATGACTGCGGGGACATGGCGGTGGCGCTCACAACTTTTCAAGGCAGCAACGATGAATCTTCCTCCATTCATCCTCACTCACAGGTTTTTAAATTCCCTCACAAACAGAGTGTACTTACTCATTTTTAAAAGATAAATATGTCGTTATGATGAAACCTGAGGTTGAGATGCGTGTATTTAATTAAGTATATGCATTTTTGCTAACTGCTGTCAATGCTAGTCAGTGAGCGGGAAGGCTAACTTTAGCTAGCAGAGACTTGGTGATAGTCACACGCAAATAAATTCTTAAGGTTATAACGTCAATATGGAACGGCTTACATTAACCTTATTGTGAATACTGTGTTTTATATAGCATGTACATTCATTTCACAGTACTGTGTTTTATATAGCATGTACATTCATTTCAGACTACTGTGTTTCGGTAGTTTGGTAACTTCATGATGCGTTACTAAGCTGTTGTGTAACTTTGCTAGCTAGTCAAGCTTGATATGAGAAATGAAAACGTTGCATACGGTACAGCACCCTGACCTGACAAGGCTGTGCAGCATGTACAGTACGCAGTACAAGCAGGTTACATGCATGTTGTGTGCACTTTGTTGCATGTTGCTTTCTTGCACTGTTCTACACTCTTTAATTATCAATACAATCCTCTGGGAGAGGCCTTATCATATGGCCATAAAACATGTTTTTCTTTGCTGAAAACAGTTGTAAAATGGCAGTTTAGAACTTTTTACAAAATTTTACAGGAAAGCATGCACCCGGACCCCCCCTACAGGGTTTTGTCTACTGCTTACGTGACGGCTAACTCACAAAGGTCTGACTACTGCCCTCTAACAAGAGGTACCTGCCAAGGTTGCCCAATCTCTCCCCTGTTTTTTGCAGTAGCTATAGAACCTCTCTCCACTGCTCTCGAATCAACCCCACTCTTCACTGGTATTTGCAGGGCTGGACAGGAACATCACGTTTCTCTCTATGCTGATGACCATTTGCTCTATGTCAAAGAACCAGCTAACTGTATAGAGGATATTTTACAAATCTTGATGACCTTTGGATCGTTTTCGGGCAACAAGTTAAACTTTAGCAAAAGCGAGTGTTTCCCTATTAATGAGGTGGCGAAGCAAATCTCAGGAGGTACCCTACCATTCCGACTGGCCCACACCAGTTTCCGTTATCTGGGTGTCAACATTGCTCACTCCCTCCCCTCTCTCCATAAACATAACTTCATGAAGGTGGTTTTGGAAATTAAATCTGATTTGAAGCGCTGGGATTCACTCCCTCTCTCTCTAATGGGCAGAATCAACTCTTATTAAACGAACATTCTGCCCAAACTCTTGTTTCTTTTCCAGTCCCTTCCAATATTTTTGCCAAAATCATTTATTTGAATGTTAGACAAAACAATTTCACAGTTTATTTGGGCTGGCAGGAGTCCGAGGGCTTGTATATCGGTGTTGCAGAGGGGTAAACGGGACGAGGGCCTTGCGTTGCCTAACCTTTTATTTTATTATTGGGCAGCCAACCTTCAAAAAATTCATGCCTGGTGTAACTCTCCCAACCTCGATTGGTGCATAATGGAGAGTAATTCCTCCCGTCCTTCATCTCTGAGGGCTTTGGTCTGTGCTCCTCTGGCTTCTTGCTGTCCTAAATACATTAGAAATCCAATTGTACTCTCTACTTTGAAAATTTGGAAACAACTTAGGCAACATTTCAAACTTTATGCCCCCACTGCATGCAGCCCCATTTGTAGAAACCACTTGTTTCCTCCCTCTAATTTAGATACAGCTTTCAATCTGTGGAGAGAGAGAGAGGCCTGGCCCATTTCTCAGATTTACATTTAAAGGGCTCATTCAACACTTATAATGATCTCTGTTTAAAGTACAATTTACCTCAACCTCACTTGTTCCGCTATCTTCAAGCTCGTAATTACACTCTCACACATTTCACATCTTTCCCTCAGCTTCCAGTAGGCTGTCTTGTCTCTAAGGTACTTTCTCTCCCCAGGGCACGTGGTAGGATCTCAATTTTATATGATCTTATATCATCCTTGCATTTGACTTCTCTAGCGGGGGTTAGGGGTAGTTGGCAACAGGAGCTAGAATGTGATGTGACAGATGAATGATGGGACAGGGCACTAGCCAGGGTCAACTCTACATCCTCAGTTTCCCTTTAAGTTTAATTCAGTTTAAGGTCTTGCATAGGACTAATTTTACAACAGCTAAGCTTTGTAGGCTGTTTCCAGGTGTGAGTGATACCTGTGATAGATGTGGCTCATCACCGGCGAATCAGTCATATGTTTTTCTCCTGTCCAAAATTAGTTGAGTTCTGGTCCCCTTTCTTTAAGATGATAGGAGAAGCCCTCAAAATTACACTGGATCCCTGCCCCTTAATAGCCATCTTTGGGGCACCCCCTATGCTGACCAGTCTTACCAAGGAAAATTCTGATGTTGTTGCCTTTGCCTCACTCATTGCCCGTAGACGTATTCCGTTACAGTGGAAAAGCCCAAATCCACCTTCCGCTAACTCCTGGTTAAAGGATTTAATGTCATTTCTCCCATTAGAGAAGCTGAAGTATTCTTTAAGAGCCTAAACTGCTAAGTTCTACAAAAAACGGCAGCCTATCATCTCATATGTAAATTCTCTCTCTGGACCCCAACTGATTATAATTGAATCCATTCCTTGGGGTGGGCAGCCCGAGCATCGTTTTTAATTGCACTGATCTCCCTACTTTATTTTATTTCATTTTATCAACTCCCTGTGTGTGTGTGTGTGTGTGTGTGTGTGTGTGTGTGTGTGTGTGTGTGTGTGTGTGTGTGTGTGTGTGTGTATACACGTTTGTCTTATTTACTTATTCAGTTCTGTATGTGCATTGTGTTTCCTTTAAGAATTTGGGATGGGTGGGGGGGTTGGAACAAGGTGTTGTTGTAGTTCTCTGTTCTAACACACCAAAAAAAAAAAAAGAAAATGTTGTGAAACACTGATCTGTTCTTTGTGTCTAACTTGTATATAACACTGGTTTTCAATTGAAAAAAAAATTGAGCACATAGTGTTCTCTTAAAAGTAATGTTTAGCTAACATCCAGTTGAAATTACTTATTGAAAGCTCAATTGCACATATGTAAATGCTTTAGAAAGAGGGGTCACTTGTCTGTGCAGGTTTCACAGTTATAGAGCTAGAGCTAAGCGCAACGAGTAAACAACGGGTATTCTGATTCTGATGAACAACAGAGTGATATGTGCTGTTTTGGGTTGGTTGAAGACCAGACACGCCGCTGCATCCTGGATCATTTGCAGAGGTCTGAAAGTGCTTGCAGGGAGACCTGCCAGTAAGGAGTTGCAGTAATCAATGCGTGATATTACAAGAGCCTGTACCAGGAGTTGTGCTGCATGCTCAGACAGGTAGGATCTAATTTTCCTGACGTTGTACAGGGCAAACCGGCACAACTGAGCAATTGAGACCACGTGAACCTTAAAGGTTAGTTGGTCATCAATCATGACACCCAGGTTTTGGGCAGACTCTGTGGGCATGAGTTGGGTTAATCCAAACTGGATATGGATCTTTTGTTGTAAGGATGGACCGGCTGGGATGACAAGGAGCTCAGTCTTAGATTAAGCTGAAGGTGGCGTTCTTTCATCCATGCAGAGATATCAGCAAGCATGATGATATTTGTGCCAAGACTAAGGTCTTCTGGCGGGAATAATAGGAAGAGCTGGGTATCGTCAGCATAGCAACGGTATGAGAAACCCTGGGAATGGATGATTGCACCAAGTGAGGTGGTATATATTGACAATTCTATAGTTCCTCCATCGCCTCAGGTTAAGAGTCTGGGTGTCACCTTGGACAGCACATGATCTTTTGAAGCTCACATCAACAATGTTACTCGGTCTGCATACTTCCACCTACGCAATATTAACCATATTCACCTATCACTTACACATAACAGCACCGCCATACTCATCACACCCTGGTTACATCCCATATTGACTACTGCAATTCTATCCTCTTTGGTCTTCCCCTCCAGTGTCTTCATAAACTTCAATTGGTCCAGAATTCAGCTGCCCGTATCATTACCAGAACTCCTTCCATAGATCACATCACTCCTGTTCTTCAGCAACTCCATTGGCTTCCTGTTAAATACCGTATTAACTTCAAGATACTGCTTCTCACCTTTAAGGCCCTTTATAACCTAGCTCCTTCCGAACTCCTTCATATCCACACGCCCTCCCGCACTCTCAGATTCTCTTCTGCTCTCCAACTCACCACACCATTGGCCCATTTGACTACCATGGGGTCTAGAGCCTTCAGTCATTCTGCCCCCCCCCCACCTATGGAACTTTCTCCCACAAGACAGTAGCTACATCGACTCTCTTTTAACCTTAAAATCCCATCTCAAAATGTACCCTTTCAAACTGGAATATTCAGTCTGATCCACACTTCATTGAGTTTTATGCAGATGATGATTTTATACTTATCTGTTGTATTAACTTTTTATTGTCTACCCTGCTTTGTTCTGATTTTATGCTGTCTGATACAGCGCCACTTTTTTTTAAACTGTTCTCTGTAAGGTGTCCTTGAGTGCTCTGAAAGGTGCCCACAAATAAAATGTATTATTATTATTATTATTATTATTATTATTATTAGAAGGGGACCGAGCACTGACCCTTGAGGTACCCCTGTGGGTAAGCCGTGCGGTTTGGACACTTCTCACCCCCATTATACTCTAAAACATCTCCCTGAGAGGTAGGACATAAACCAGCGGAGGGCAGATCCTGAGGTACCAAGCTCAGTGAGGGTGAAGAGGAGGATTTGGTGGTTAACTGTGTCACAGGCAGCTGATAGATCTAGCCGCATTAGAGCTGAGGACTGACCAGTAGCTCTAGCTAAACGTATTGACTCCATTACCGACAGGAGGGCAGTCTCTGTAGAGTGACCCTGCTTAAAGCCAGACAGATTCAGGATCGTACAGATTGTTCTCAGAAAGGAATTCAGAGACTTGTTTAAAGACCGTGCGTTCAAGTATTTTTGATAGAAAAGGTAGGAGTGAAACTGGTCTGTAATTTTCAACCTGGGCTGGGTTGAGTGTAGGTCTTTTGAACAGCGGGGTGACCTGAGATTGTTTAAATGCAGTGAGGAACACACCCGTTGTAGGCGAGGAATGGATGATGTGTGTGACTGCGAGGTTAAGTGCGAGGGAAATGTCTGTAGAAGGTTGGATGGTATCGGGTCCAGCGGATAGGTCGTGGGACGAGAGTCCAGCAGAGGTTTGGAGACTTCTCCTTGGTCAGGGGGGAGAATGAGGTGAATGAGGCACTATTACCTGGCAGCAGTAAACTGAGTTGGTCAGGCCAGAGAACTGGTTACTGATGGCAGAAACCTTATCAGTAAAGTATGAGGCGAAAATGTCAGGAGTGAGCAGAGTGGGAGGCGGCGGATTGAGGAGTGGGTTAAAATCTTCTAAAATTTTTGAGCATCATTGGCGCCACGGGTATAGCCTTGTTGACAGGGAGTGAAAATAATTAATTATGAAGAGGCATGGAAGCCAAGACCTCATTGGAAAGCTGGGTCGGTATAAGGGACCGGAAGTTTCGGCGGAAGGAGACCATTTGTGGAGGAACATAAGGGTGTTCCAGTAAGGCCGTGAACTGAATAAAGAAGAGGTCTGGCAGATTGTAAGGGGGGGGGGGTGACAGTCAGATTTGCTGTGGAGCAGTTCTGAGTCAAAATCAGATCAAGAGTATTGCCTGCTTTGTGTGTGGGAGGGGTGGGGACCTGTTTTAGGTCAAAAGAGGACAGAAGAGACAGGAAGTCAGTCTCTTGGGTTTTGTTGGTATTCATGTATTCCATGACAATCAGTGGTCTGTCATCATTAAGAAAGGCTGAGAGTAACATGTCTAGTTTGACTACAAAGTTCCCCAGTTGATACCCTCCATGGTGGGCGGTATATGACAACCACAAATAGCTTAATAGGAACACCGCTTCCGGTGTGGGAAGATGGCGGCGCGAATTCACGTTTGCAGCGGCCTCACCCAGTACCAGTGTGGAAAGATGGTGGCACAAACTCATGTTTGCGGCAGCCTCACCCAGTACCGTCCATGCAGTGTCTTTGTCCATGTCTGCATTTAAGTTTTGTCTTCGTTTCATGGCTGGCGCTGGATCGCCTGGGAGAGCTTGGTCTGCTGCACCCTGTGGGCTCAGGGACCACGGCCCTCCTGGAGCTGAGACCGAGAAGGTAACACCGAGGGCGGTCTGACAGGACGCGGAAGCGGGAAAGGGTAAGCTAACTGCTAGCCCATGCAGAGTGGCAATTCTGATAACACTGAGGCTGGCGTTGACTCTGGTCAACTCTGGTGTTGACTGTGGTGTTTTTGGTGTCATCATGTGGAGTGCGGTGAGGTGTGTTGAGGGTGTCTGGCTGGGACAGCTGGCGTTGGATCGGCTGGGGGAGCCTTGTCTGCTGCGTCCGGTGGGGCTCAAGGACCACGGCCCTTGCCTTGAGCTGCGCCCAAGGAGGAAGTAACGAGAGTGCCGATTGTTGGGCGCTGGATGTGATTTTCCTCAGCCTCACCAGCTGCCTCCTGTCGGTCAGGAAGTTTTCAATCCACTGGCAGATGGGGGTTGGAACAGTGAGGCGGGTGAGTTTCGAGTGGAGGATATCTGGGACGATGGTGTTGAATGCTGAGTTGAAGTCCATAAACAGGACCCTTGCATATGTCCCTGGGGAGCCGATATGTTGGAGGATGTAGGGCAATCCCATGTTGACTGCACCCTCCAATAACCCATTTGCAAACTGCAGAGGGTCGAGCAGGGGGCCTGTGATTTCCTTCAGGTGGGCCAACACCAGTTTATCTGTCACAGCCTCTCGCCCTTGACATCAAAGCGATCGCCCTTGACACCTGCTGACCCCCCCCCCCCTTCACCCTGGTACACCAGCTGGTCACGCCCTCTCTCCCTTGACATCAAAGCAAGCAGCCTCTCGCCCTTGACATCAAAGCGATCGCCCTTGACACCTGCTGACCTCCCCCTTCACCCCGGTACACCAGCTGGTCATCAAAGCAATCGCCGCTCTCCCTTGACATCAAAGCAATCGCCATCACCCTTAAAAAGCCTCCACTGTGGACCAGTCTTCGCTGGAACGTCGCCATTCATGGACTTCTGCCTGCCTGTCTACCTGCCACTGAGCCAACTCCTGCTCTACCCCTGAGATCGGTCACTTCAATAAAGACTTGATTTCCTCCCATACCTGGTTGTCCCGTCTGCTTTTGGGTTCTTTCCCGATACGTGACAGTACGTTCCAGCCACTATGGACCCAGCAGACCATTCCACCATAGACCTGGCCACGGTCTGCCAGGCTGTAGCCAACCAGGAATCGGTCCTCGGCCAGCACAGCCAGGTGCTACAGGGGATGGCTGACGCCCTCCGTGGGCTCAGCTCAAAGATCTCCGGAATCCAGACCCAACTTAGTGCCTCCGCTAGCCCGGGATCCGCTCCTCCAGCTCCGCCACCCCCAGTGCCATCAACTTCAGCTAAGGAACCATGGGTTGCCCCGCCCGATAAGTATGATGGAGATTTTGGACTTTGTCGCCTTTTTTTGATGCAGTGTGAGATTGTGTTTAACCAGCAGCCCCAGTCATATTCCACGGATGGAGCCAAAGTCGCTTACATCATGGGTCTTCTCCGGGGAAGCGCTCTGGATTGGGCTACAGCGGTGTGGGAAATGCGGGCCTCCACTTCCTCATCCTATGCTGAGTTCACCACTGCTTTTCGCCAGGTTTTTGATCATCCCGTGCGGGGAAAGGATGCGTCAAAAAGACTGATCTCTCCGCCAGGGTTCCCGCAGCGTCGCCAACTACTCAGTTGAGTTTCGTACGCTATCAGCAGAGAGCGGATGGAACAACGAGTCCCTCCAGGCCGGGTTTTCCAACGGTCTAAGCGAATCCATAAAGAACGAATTGGTTTCCTACCCCGAGCCTGGAGGGCTGGAGGAATTGGTTACCCTGGCCATTCGTGTGGACAACCGTCTCCGGGAGCGGAGGAGAGAGAGGACGCGCCGCTTTCCTGGTCACTACAACTTTCCACGGGCCACACCTCCAAACTCTGGGGGCCGAGCTCGCTCAACTGAGGTTGACGTCCTCCGAGAAAGCCCGAGGCGTGACTCTTCCCCAGCTTCAGAGCTGATGCAACTCGGCCGCTTCCGGCTTAATCCGGAGGAGCGTCAATGCTGCATCACCGAGAACAGCTGCTTGTATTGTGGTCAGCCTGGTCACTTTCTCGCCTCCTGCCCTCACCGTTCCGTCAAACTAGCAGGCTTACGAGGGAGGGGGAGGATCCTCGTGAGCCCAACTGTCTGCCCTCTGTCTCCTTGTCCACGTACCCAGTTGCAAGCTACCATCAATTTTAAAGGTCAGTCCACTAAACTTTTGACTTTAATTGACTCTGGAGCTGATGAAAGCTTTTTGGATGCAAGTGTTGTGAAGCAGTTAGGTCTTGCCACTGTGAGTCTGGACCAGCCTCTTGAAGCTAATGCCCTGGATGGACGTCTCCTGGCCCGGATAACCTATAAGACCGAGCCTGTGCGCCTCCTGTTGTCGGGAAACCATCAAGAAGAGCTAAGTTTTTTTGTTATCAATTCTCCATTTGTTCCCATTATACTTGGTCATCCCTGGCTGGTTAAGCATAGTCCCCATATTGATTGGTCATCGGCCAGAATTTCAAGTTGGAGTCCCGTCTGTCATGCCATATGCCTTCAGTCTGCTTTGCCTCAGTCTGTCCCCTGTCAGGTGTCAAGCTCTGAGACCTCTGACCTGTCACTGGTGCCTCCAGAGTACCATGACCTCCAAGCCGTGTTCAACAAGCAGCAAGCTATGGCCTCCTCATCGCCCCTATGATTGCGCTATTGACCTGCTGCCGGGCGCTCCCCTCCCCAGCAGCCGCCTATATAGCCTCTCCAAGCCTGAGCGGGAGTCCATGGAGAGGTACATCAAGGACTCCTTGGCGGCTGGCCTTATTCGCCTGTCATCGTCACCTCTTGGTGCGGGGTTCTTTTTGTGGCCAAGAAGGACAAGACCCTCCGGCCGTGTATTGACTATAGAGGTCTCAATAACATCACAGTCAAGAATAAGTACCCTCTGCCCCTCATGACTTCTGCTTTTGATTCTCTCCAGGGAGCCACAGTGTTCACTAAATTAGACCTCCACAATGCTTACCACCTGGTCCGGGTTCGAGACGGAGATGAATGGAAGACTGCCTTCAACACCCCCCTGGGGTATTTTGAATATCTGGTGATGCCGTTTGGTCTCACTTACCCCAGCTGTCTTCCAGAGTCTGGTCAATGACGTCCTACGTGACATGTTGGATCGTTTCGTTTTTGTTTACCTGGATGATATCCTGATTTTTTCCAGAGACCTGTCAGAGCATGTCATACACGTCCGCCAAGTCTTTCAACGGCTACTGGAGAACCGCCTTTTCGTAAAAGCAGAGAAGTGCGAATTCCATGCCCCTTCAGTCACCTTCCTGGGCTACATCGTGGCCAATGGGCAGGTGAGAATGGACCCCGCCAAGGTAAGAGCGTTTCTTGAGTGGCCAAGCCCGACCAGCCGTAAGCAGCTTCAGAGGTTTCTTAGTTTTGCCAACTTCTACAGACGGTTCATCCGCAATTACAGCCGCGTTGCGGCCCCACTAACCGCTCTTACCTCCACCTCCAGACAGTTCCTGTGGACCCCTGTAGCAGAGGCAGCTTTCCAAGCCCTCAAGCACCGCTTCACCACAGCTCCTATCATCATCCAGCCAGACCCAACCAAACAGTTCGTTGTAGAAGTGGACGCCTCTGAGATTGGGTTGGGGGCGGTCCTTTCTCAGCGCTCCAGTGAGGATGGCAAGACACACCCCTGTGCCTTCCTGTCTCGCTGTCTCTCCCCAGCTGAAAGGAACTATGATGTGGGGAATCGTGAGCTCCTGGCGGTGAAATTGGCACTGGAGGAATGGCAACATTTTCTGGAGGGGTCTGAGCTTCCTTTTATAGTGTGGACTGACCATAAGAACCTGGAATACATCCAGTCAGCAAAGCGACTCACTGCGCGCCAGGCCAGGTGGGTGCTCTTTTTTGGTCGTTTTAATTTTTCTTTGACGTACAGACCTGGCTCCAGGAATGCCAAGCCCGATGCTCTGTCTAGTGTGCATGGGGAGGAGTCTGAGCCCAAGCTCCAACCTGACACCATCGTTCCCTCTACCTGTGTGGTCGCGGTTGCGGCTGTCACCTGGAACATTGAAAGGGAGGTCATGGCAGCACAACAGACTCAGCCTGACCCAGGTAATGGTCCCCCTGGGTGCTTGTTTGTTCCAGATGCTGTTAAATCTAGTGTGTTGCAGTGGGCTCACTCTTCCAAACTTACCTGCCATCCTGGAGTAACCCGTACCCCTAGCCTTCCTCCGCAGGCGGTTCTGGTGGCCTTCCATGATGGAGGATACTGGTTCTTTTGTTTCTGCCTGTCCTGTTTGTGCCCAGAATAAGCCCTCCACTCGGGCCAGTGCCGGTCTGCTGCGCCCCCTGCCTGTTCCACACCGTCCCTGGTCGCATCTGTCCTTGGATTTCGACTCTGGTCTGCCCGCCTCCGATGCCAACACCGTTGTACTGACTGTTGTTGATTGCTTCAGTAAATTTGTTCATTTTTTGCCCTTGTCTAAACTGCCTTCGGCTCGAGAGACTGCAGATCTGCTGGTCAGGGAGGTTTTCCGGGTCCACGGTCTTCCCCGTGATATAGTGTCTGACCGTGGCCCCCAGTTCACTTCTGCTGTCTGGAAGGCTTTCTGCTCTGCCATCGGTGCCACCGTCAGCCTGTCATCGGGGTTCCATCCTCAGACCAACGGCCAGGCCGAGAGGGCCAACCAGGCATTGGAGACTGTTCTCCGCTGTCTGGTGTCTGCCAACCCATCCTCTTGGTCCTCACAACTTCCCTGGGTAGAATATGCCCATAACACTCTGCCATCGTCTGCTACTGGGTTGACCCCTTTTCAATGCCTTTACGGCTATCAGCCTCCCCTTTTTCCTTCTCAAGAGGTAGACATTCCGGTTCCGTCTGTCCAGGCCCATGTCCGTCGGTGCTGTCGGACCTAGCGGCGAGCCCGTGCTGCACTGCTCAGGGCCTCCGGCCGTTACCAGCGCTTGGCGGATCGTCATCGCACTCCTGCTCTGGACTACTCCCCCGGTGACCAGGTATGGCTCTCTACCAAGGACCTACCCTTGAAATCGGACGCTAAAAAACTGTCCCCCAGGTATACTGTTCCCTTTCCCATTGTCAAAGTCATTAACCCCTCTGTGGTCCGTCTGAAGCTGCCCCGCACTCTCCGGGTTCACCCCTCCTTCCATGTGTCCTGCCTCAAACCTTTCTCTACCAGCCCTCTAGTTCCTCCGGCCCCCCTGCCCCCACCTCCTCGTATGATCAACGATCATCCGGCTTACACCGTTCGTCGTCTCCTGGACTCTCGTCGCCGCGGTCGCGGCCTGCAGTATCTCGTGGACTGGGAGGGATCTGGCCCGGAGGAGAGGTGTTGGGTCCCTCGTCGCCTTGTCCTGGACGCGAACCTCATCCAGGACGTCCACAGGACACCTGCTGACCGCCCCCCCCTTCACCCCGGTACACCAGCTGGTCATCAAAGCAATCGCCGCTCTCCCTTGACATCAAAGCAATCGCCATCACCCTTAAAAAGCCTCCACTGTGGACCAGTCTTCGCTGGAACGTCGCCATTCATGGACTTCTGCCTGCCTGTCTACCTGCCACTGAGCCAACTCCTGCTCTACCCCTGAGATCGGTCACTTCAATAAAGACTTGATTTCCTCCCATACCTGGTTGTCCCGTCTGCTTTTGGGTTCTTTCCTGATACATGACATTATCGAAGGATATCATGACCACAGACATTAGGGCAAGGGGCCTAATGACTTTCAGACCAAAGGTGACACAACATCTAGGCCCAGTGCCTTCCTGGTTTTCCGTCTCTGGAAGAGCCGGCACACGTCCTCAACACATAGTATCCTGAGTGGGAATGGTGGGCCGGTGGGGAGGGGCTGGCAGGGGGTGCAGTTGGTTGTGTGTTGTGGCTGGAAAGGGTGAGGGGTGAGAAAGTTTGCTTTTCAAACCTGCAGTAAAGCCCATTTAGGTCATCAGCCAGTTGATGGTTCCCTGCAGTGTGGAGGGATGGTCTTCAGTAGTTGGTAATGTCTTTCAGATAACTCCGGACTCATGATAGGTTTTTGGCACAAAACCTGTTTTTCAACTTTTCAGGGTAATTAGTTTTTTGCCATTCTGATCTCCACTGTGGGTATATTACTGACTTTGTTATACTGGAGCCCATCTCCATTTCTGTCAGCTTCCTCTTTGGCCTGACGAAGCTGCCTGAGCTTTGCTGTGAACCAGGGCTTATGTTGTTGAAGGTACAGAAGGTTTTGGTGGGCACACACGTCCTCACAAAAGCTGATGTAAGATGTCACAGTGTCAGGGAGTTCTTCCAGGTCTGTAGATGCAGCCTCAAAAACACTCCAGTCTGCAGTCGAGGCAGGTCTGGAGCTCCAGTTTTAACTCATTGGTCCATTTCCTCACAGTTCTAACCACAGGCTTTGCAGATTTTAGTTCCTGCCTGTAGGTTGGGATAAGATGAATCAGAGGTCCAGGGCTGCACGGGTGACAGAGCAATAGGTGTCCTTTAATATTGTGTAGCAATGATCCCGAGTGTTTTTGTTTCTGGAGAGACATTTAACATGCTGCCTGCATTTTGGCAGTTCGTGGCTGAGGTTCCATCCATCCATCCATTATCTTAACCACTTATCCTGCTCTCAGGGTCAGGAGGACGCTGGCGCCTATTCCAGCAGGCATTGGGCGGCAAGTGGGGAGACACCCTGGACAGGCCGCCAGGCCATCACAGGGCCGACACACACACACACACACACACACACACACACACACACACACACACCCATTCATTCCTAGGGACAATTTAGTACAGCCAATTCACCTGACCTACATGTCTTTGGACTGTGGGAGGAAACCGGAGCCCCCGGAGAAAACCCACACAGACACGGGGAGAACATGCAAAACTCCACACAGAGGACGACCCGGAATGACCCACCAAGGTTTGACAACCCCGGGGCTCGAATCCAGGACCTTCTTGCTGTGAGGCCACCGTGCTAACCACTCCGTCACCGTGCCACCCTGGCTGTGATTTACTCTGTTAAAATCCTCAAGGATAATGAGTAGGGCGTCTGGATGTGCACTCCATGTTTGTAATTTGATCAGTCAGGTGTTCTAACCTTCTTTAACACAGACCTGGGGTGGGATACAGACACCGACCAGAACACATGATGAACAGAATGGTTTAGTCAGTGAAAAAGGTCTCTAAGTGAGGACTGCATGACTTCTTCAACACAGTGACATCCATACGACAACCTCCGTTTATGCTCCCACCCCGATTTTTCCCCCGATACCTCTGTTTGGCGGTCCACCCGGAAGAGCTGGAACTGCGGCAGATGAAGTGTACTGTGCGTGATGTGCTCACTAAGCTAGGTTTCAGTGAGAAACAGGGAGGTAGATCTGGAAAAGTCTGAGTTTTTCCCATTTAGGAGTAGCAGTTCATCCCTCTTGTTGGCCAGAGAGCGGACATTCTCCAGGTGGACTGACAGGAATGCGGTTCTAAATCCTCCTTGTGGCAGTTTAACAAGCACCCCCGCTTTCTTCTTGCTTCAGCATGTGTGTGTGTGTGTGTGTGTGTGTGTGCGCGCGCTCCTTCTCCATGTGTGTAAGTATGATGTAAAAACCAGCAGAGCACTATGAAGTGGAAGACCCTAGTGTCTCGACAGTAGGCATGGGCCTTAAAACATTGACGCCAACATTTAGTTTTTTAAACACTGAAATGTTGAAAAACAGATTTTTAAATTAAATTTTGCAAGAGCTTTTTAAAACATTTGACCGGTTTTTAACATTGAAGCACTAAAACAACGTTTTCAAACAAAAAAGTTTTTAAAATATTGACACTGCATTTTTAACAGACATATCGGTTCTGCAACAGTTTTTCCTCACTCGTGTGTTTCACATAGGGTGATGTGATGCGTCTAGTGCAGTAGTTAGAGGAAAGCTGCATGCTTGTTTACCGCCTGCTTTTCTAACCTCTCACTTACAGCTTGCTGCCGCAGGCAAGCCCTTGTGAACAAGGAAGCAGCCCAGTGTGTAAGCCTTCCCCCACCAGTATATACGTAGCCTCTCCGCCAAGACCTCTGCCAGGCCTCCTCGTGGCCACACACAGTAACTGGGCACCTCGTGACCCCAGGCAAAGGGGATCTCGGAGCGGCAGGGGTCCCCAGAGGCTGTTCATGGCCAACCACTGTTCCGCTGCCTTGTGGGAAGTCTGTTGAAACATAAGCTAGGAAAGCAGACCCTGAGAGAAAAGCAATGTGCTTGGCGGCACACATTAGGCAGTTTTCCAACAGTGTGGAGTTTCGGGCAGCCTCCTACAGTCATGATGGGTGACTGTCCGTCCTGGGTTTAAGCCCTTGCCACCAGGACCAACCTGCCATGGCAAAGACAGTGCCATTTAGGACTGCACACCCCTTGTGGCACCAGACCCACCTCAATAGCCAAGCCAGGAAATGATACCCTAAGGTGGTGGGGAAGGCTTACACAATGTCCCCTCCATGATTGGTCTTCTTCGCAGGTAGAGTTGGCCTAGCCCCTTAGCTGCTAAGATACTCACCTGAACACACCATAAAAGATAATTACTAACTCATTAACAGGATTGATTCCCCTCAAAAAAGGTCACTCTCTTCTGAATTATAATCTTCCAAAGAATTGTCTGATGAAACCATCACCACATTGCTCGTCTAGTCCTCCCAAATCACCATAAGGGCCTCCTCCACTCCATAGCGTGCCTGTCGATGTCGAGTCGCCATCATCGAGTGACTGTTTTCTTGTTCTTGTCCCCCTCCCCTTTTTTTAGAACCACAAACTATTTGTCAATTCATCGTGGGCCCCCATGGCTATTGTATAATTTGCACCCCAATGTGTATTGGTGGTAGTGAACAAGCTCTGATCTTGAACATAGGAGATTGCAGTTGGTTGGTAAGCAATTTAAAACTTGTTTTGATTCGAATTTAGGTTGTTATCAGGCTTTGTTGGGCTGAGCACTCTAGTTTCACTCTCTGAACTTCACTAGGTGGGTCAGCTGACACGGATTGTGCCCGCTACTGCTTCCTTTGTTGGGCTCAGCACTTGTTAGTTTCACTCTCTGCGCTTCAATAGGTGGATCAGCTGATGCAGGTCGCGCCCTCTATTGGTTCCTTTGTTGTGAAAATCAAACAGGGACGGGTTCAGCTACGGTACTTCCTGGTATTTAATCACACAGCTGCGCTGTAGCACCTGCGGGAGCATCAGCCCTGATTGTGTTAAGACCGAACTGGGTAAAGACCTGCGAGTCTACCTGCGCGAGTCCACCAAGCAAGGACACTGACTGGTAATTCCCTTTTCTACTATTTTCTCTCATTGCCTGCCTCACCCACCATGTGCTACAAAGACATCCCTGTCATTCAAGGTTATCAGGACAGAAGAAAAAAAATCGCATTTGTTGCAGACAATGGAACCCCGAGAACTTCTATTCACTCAGGAAAGCCTCCTCTACTCACTCCTCCTCTACTTTTGGCTCATATAATTACCAATCGGCTGTAAATAAAACAGAATTTATCTAATCTCTTTCCTACTCTGTCAGATACAGGTACTAGCCCTGACTGAAACTTGGATGCACCCAGAAAACACTGCCACACTGGCTGCACTCTCTTTTGACTCTGCTTTCTCACACACACCCTGTTCTGTTGGGCGTGGAGGCAGTATGGGTGTCCTCATTTCCCAAGACTGGAAATTCACTAACCTTTCTTCGCTAAGCTGCAACTCCTCCTTTGAATACCATGCAATCATTGTTATCAGGAATTAGGAACACTTTGTCATTTCATTTCACGTACTGAAACAAAATATCGTTTCCCCCAGCCCACTGCAGTGCAACATAAAGACAAAAACACATCCAAAAACTACAAGAACGTCAAGAACACACGTACTAACTAACACATATCTAAACTAACACATATATCCAAACTAAAAATAAATAAATAAATAAATCACTGTCCAAGGGAATGAAAGCCGGCCAGGATGACTGTCAGAACTGCCAGTGTGCATGGGCTAGCAGTTAGCTTAGCCTGCTCCGCTTCCGCGTCCTGTCAGACCACCCTCGGTGTTTCCTCCTCAGGCTTCCTGACAGGAGGCAGCTGGTGAGGCTGGGGAAAATCCCATTCAGCACCTGGACAATCAGCACTGGTGCCCCACAGGGATGTGTGCTCTCCTCTCTACTCTTCTCCCTCTACACAAATGACTGCACCACAGGTGACCCATCTGTTAAACTCCTGAAGTTGGCAGATGACACATCCATCATTGGCCTTATCTGGGATGGTGACAAGTCTGCATATATTTGATTTGATTTGATTTCCATCCATTGCATTCCATTATCCTAACTGCTTATCCTGCTCTCAGGGTCGCGGGGATGCTGGAGCCTATCCCATCAGTCATTGGGCGGCAGGCGGGGAGACACCCTGGACAGCCCACCAGGCCATCACAGGGCTTGATTTGATTTGATATACTTTAATGATCCCCGTGGGGAAATTCCACAGGGAATTTATAGATGAGAGGTTGATTTTGATTTGATATACTTTAATGATCCCCGTGAGGAAATTCCACAGGGAATTCATAGATGAGAGGTTGATCAGCTGGCCCTCTTGTGTGGCCATAACAACCTGGAGCTGAATATGCTCAAACCAGTGGAGATGACAGTGGACTTCAGGAGGAGTCCAGTAACACTGCACTGCCCACACATGCACTGCCCCCCCACACACACACACCATACTCAACAGTGAAAACCTACAGATTTCTGGCTTCCACAACCTCCCAGGACCCAAGGTAGTCATCCAACATAGACACAAACACCAAAAGGCCCAGCAGTGAATGCACTCTCAGCTCAAGAAATTCAACCTGCCTCAGTAACTGCTGATTCAGTTCTACACTGCAATAATCCAGTCTGTCCTCTGTACATCAATTACTGTCTGGTTTGGTTCAGCCACCCAACAGGACAGGGACCGACTACAACGGACAGTTAAGTCTGCAGAGAAAGTCATTGGTGCCAACCTGCCCTCCATTCAGAACTTATACACCACCTGTAGTTAGCTAGCTACCTACACAATATGTGCATTTTAGCTATTTTATTATATTCTATTTTTATATTATATTATATTTTATTATTATTTCATTTTTTATTTACTTTTTATTTTATATTTATTTTTAATAAATTTTTTGTTTATTTCTTTAATTTATTTTTTAGCTATGTTAATTTTTCATGTGTCACGTTAATCTTTGATGTTATGATAATGACATTAACTTATATCTTAATGCATGCTCAATAATCCAGGTGAGGAAATCACGAAGAAGTTAAATCAGTTCATCTGGACACAACGTTTATTGTAAGAAATGTTTCATCACTCATCTAAGTGACTTCGTCAGTCTCAGCTAACTGCAGTTTACCCCAACCTTACACACAGACAGTACAAACCATCTCAACTGAGACAGCTGCATAACAATCAAAACCAGTGATCTGTTGTTAATAGCCATGGCTAGTAACACGTGCTATCCTCTGTGAAAAGCACGTGTTTTTTAAGCAAGGTAATTTAATTTATCCTCTCTAGGAACGACAGAGAATGTCGAAAGAGAAGGGGAGGTGAGGAAGAGAGGTAGAGATAGAGAGATAGAGAGTGGGAGATTGTTAATATCTCAGTGATATACTAGGCTATCCTTAATTGTTTAATTGGTCTTCCTGCTCTACTTCATTAAAAAAAAAGTTTTATCAACAATTGCAGTTTCTTCATCATTTTGCACTGGCCCGCACACCCTAAAAAATATTAAAATGAAAAGTAACTTGTACCTTGAGTACTTTATTAACCTGGTACTTTTTTACTTTTACTTAAGTTGGTTTCTCAAATGGTAATTTCCACTTTTACTTGAGTCATTGTTTTTTTAATGGGAGTAATTGTACTTTTACTTGCGTGCAGATTTTCAGGACTCCACCCATCCCTGTATACTAGTGCGCTCTGTCATGTCCATCTACCTCAGGCATGTAAGTAAGTAACCCAACAAGTCCTCCGACCCATATGACCACAAACGCCGTTTGTCCTCTAATATGACCCACAGGAACGTTTCCTAAATTAGTGCCCCTACCGGCGGCAGGAGATATGCCACACCTCTGTGCATTGTGGGTTTTTAAAACAATTTGAGAACAACAGAATATGTAGTCAGTGCGTTTTTGTGTTGTTTCGCCGTCTAGTATAGTAACTAAGATTGCTATTGGCAGTATGTTTACCTATGAATGACGTCTTAAGAGCTAACTTAACGTTAGCCAAAAGTTAGAAAGTCGGCTAGCATGAACATTATTACCGCTATGTGCCATTAAACTTTGCTTTTATTAATATTCCTTCTCAGGGCGTCCGGGTAGTGTAGTGGTCTATTCCATTGCCTACCAACACGGGGCGAGGCAGTTCGAATCCCTGTGTTCCCTCCGGCTTGGTCGGGCGTCCCTAGAGACACAATTGGCCATGTCTGTGGGTGGGAAGCCGGATGTGGGTATGTGACCCGGTCACTGTACTAGCGCCTCCTCTGGTCGGTCAGGGCGCCTGTTCGGGGGGAAGGGGGAACTGGGAGGAATAGCGTGATCCTGCCACGCGCTACGTCCCCCTGGTGAAACTCCTCACTGTCAGGTGAAATGAAGCGGCTGGCGACTCCACATGTATCGAAGGAGACGTGTGGTAGTCTGCAGAGCGACCGGGACAGGTCAGAAGAGTGTGGTAATTAGCCAGATACAATTGGGGAGTAAAGGGAGGGGGGGGGGAATCGTTCTCACGACAGGTTATGGAAGGAGATCATTGTTGTTACAGGGAAAGTAACATATAATAATTACGCAGGACCATGAGGAAGTAGCTTAAAATGTAACTATAAGTCGTAATAAGCTGCTTGTACAAACGACCTATGGGGTCGTTTTTTTTTGGTGGAGGACAGTCCGTTTACTTGAGTAAGTTTCTCAAATGGTGATTTTCAATTTTACTCGAGTCATTTTTAATGGGAGCAATTGTACTTTTACTTGAGTACAGATTTTCAGTACCAGTGGCGCCCGGCCAGTACAGGGCGCCGGGGCGCCGCCTCCTTCAAATATCAAGAGATGAAAATCTACTCAAACATCCATCCATCTGTCCGTTATCTGAACCGCTTATCCTACTATCAGGGTCGCGGGGATGCTGGAGCCTATCCCAGCAGTCACTGGGCAGCAGGCAGGGAGACACCCTGGACAGGCCGCCAGGCCATCACACAGGGCCCCCCCCCCCCACACACACACAATCTAGTACGGCCCACTCACCTGGCCTACATGTCTTTGGACTGTGGGAGGAAACCCACCCAGACACGGGGG
This sequence comes from Lampris incognitus, assembly GCF_029633865.1. Lineage (NCBI taxonomy): Eukaryota > Metazoa > Chordata > Actinopteri > Lampriformes > Lampridae > Lampris > Lampris incognitus. The sequence continues at coordinate 64,642,148 of NC_079217.1, read as the reverse complement.
GAACATGCAAACTCCACACAGAGGACGACCCGGGACGACCCCCAAGGTTGGACTACCCCGGGGTTCGAACCCAGGACCTTGTTGCTGTGAGGCGTCCGTTCTAACCACTGCACCACTGTGGCCAATAAACATGATGCTTTTTTTTGTGTGGATCCCCCCCCCCCTTTTTTCTCCCCAACTGTAGCCGGCCCATTACCCCACTCTTCCGAGCCGTCCCGGTCTCTGCTCCACCCCCTCTGCTGATCTGGGGAGGGCTGCAGACCACCACATGCCTCCTCCCATACATGTGGAGTCGCCAGGCGCTTCTTTTCACCTGACAGTGAGGAGTTTCCCCAGGGGGACGTAGCGCGGGGGAGGATCACGCTATTCCCCCCCAGTTCCCCCTCCCCCCCAAACAGAGGAGGCGCTAGTGCAGCGACCAGGACCACATACCCACATCCGGCTTCCCACCCGCAGATACGGCTAATTGTGTCTGTAGGGACGCCCCACCAAGCAGGAGGCAACACGGGGATTCGAACAAGCAACCTGTGCTGGTAGGCAATGGAACAGACCGCTACGCTATGCAAATGCATAAACATGATTCTGACACACACACACACACACACACAGACACACACAAGCATGTGCACTAGCACACGCAGTAAAATATGTAATCGATTACTTGCTAATAAACTCTGTTGAACCTTTTTCCCTGTGCTCCCGAGAGAAAAACAGAAGATTGTGTGCGTGTGTGTGTGTGCGTATGTGTGTATGTGTGTGTGTGCGTATGTGTGTGTGCGTATGTGTGTGTGTGTGTGTGTGTGTGTGTGTGTGTACTAATTCATCGTGAAGCGCGTTGCGTGGCTGTTGCAGCTAGAGAAGCGCTGTATAAAATGTAGCGTGATTGATGGGTTTATGGTTTAGCAGCACATGTGCTCCTCGGGGGGGGGGGGGGGTTATGGTTATTAATTATTAAGTGTGTGTGCCAGGAGCTCGGCATCTCTTTGATGTGGCGTTTGGGAAACAAATGATCAACCGACTTCGCGTGTGTTGCGACACGTAAACGAGGATTCCTGAGACGAGCGCCGCAGGACCGCCGTGGTCGGGCTAAACAGAGCTGGGAACGAGTCTGAGACAACATGTCGCAACGAGCTCGGAAACACCACACACAAAACCGCAGAAGTAAACACAACACCAATAACAACAGATGAGAAGGCACGACGACGCATTCAAAACCTACAACAAATGCACGATACAAAACCACGTTTCTGCTGGGGAGGGCGGAGGAAAGACGAAGGAGACAAGGAAGGATGGAGGAAGGAGGGACAGGAGGAAAGAAGGAGGGAGAAGGAGGAGAGTTTGTGCGAGGAGCCCTGCCGAGGCGAGTCAGGAAAGGTGGACTTACGGAGGAGAGGTGATGTTTCAGCAGGAAGATGAGGAGGAGAGGTGTGTGTCTGAACGTACACCGAACCTGTCTGAGAGACGACGACCTACCGCCACAGCTGGCGTGGGGGGGAGAGGGGGGGGGGGAGGGGGGGAGAGAGAGCCAACAATAACAGATGTAAACACAGGAGAATCACTTCCTCTTTCACAGAAAACAGTCGTGTCCTCCCACGGCTGAAAGGGAGATGGCAGAGACCCCGACACAACACACAAGATACACCGAAACCAACACACACCGGAACCACCCGACACAACAATACAGGGGGTAACTCACTTCAACCACCACCCATGTGCAGCGCCACCTGGCTGGGTGGTGCACGGCAGCCGTTTTGCAGCAGAACGCTCACCACACATCAGCTTGAGGTGGAGAGGGAGGACCCATTGAGACAGTCACATGGGGGGGGGGTGATCAGGTGGCCAGACGGGGAGAGCCAGGTTGGGGATGTTGCCAGGACAACGGGGGACCCCCTACTCTTTGCGACGAGTGCCGTGGGGTCTTTAACGACCACAGCGAGTCAGGACCTCGGCTTAACGTCTCGTTTGAAGGACGGCGTCCCCTACAGGACAGCGTCCCCGTCACTGCACTGGGGGTTTGATTTTTGTTGTTTCTATTCGTGCTGCAACGAACGACTAGTTTGATAGTCGACTAGTCGCCGATTATTGAAACGACTACTCGACTAGTCAGGTGATGAACCGCACACAACAGCAGCTCTTATTTAGCCATCAGCTAGAGGTTGTTTAGGCATGTGCTAACCAACAATAAAAGCGATAAAGATGAATACTTCATTCAAAAATACGTCTTTTGAGTGTCCGGGTGGCGTGGCGGTCTATTCCGTTGCCTTACCAACATGGGGGACCGCCGGTTCGAATCCCCGTGTTGCCTCCGGCTTGGTTGGACGTCCCTACAGACACAATTGGCCGTGTCTGCAGGTGGGAAGCCGGATGTGGGTATGTGTCCTGGTCGCTGCACTAGCGCCTCCTCTGGTCGGTTGGGGTGCCTGGGCAGAATAGCGTGATCCACACACACACGTTATCCAGTAACTCCTCACTGTCAGGTGAAAAGAAGCGGCTGGTGACTCCACATGTATGGGAGGAGACATGTGATAGTCTGCAGCCCTCCCCGGATCGGCAGAGGGGGTGGAGCAGAGACCGGGACGGCTCGGAAGAGTGGGGTAATTGGCCAGATAGAATTGGGGAGAAAAAAAAAAGTCTTTCATTAAACTTTGCTGCTCATTAGGCTACTACTGATACAAAAGATGAATAAAAATTATTGATCAGCGACCTTAATATTATTTCTTCATAAATTCTGTCGTTATATTAAAAATACAATTGCTATTGTGTGTGTGTGTTTATTAAACGCTTACCTTCAGAAAGGTCGTCTCATATTTCTTCTCCATCAGGTGGGTGAGATGGGTTCTGGGTGGCAGGGTGTATTCAGGGTTGAACTGGCGAATCACTTGTTGAGACCCTTCACGATCCCCATGGAGAGCGGCCTCGTGTCTCCATCAGGTGGGTGAGATGGCTTCTGGGTGGCAGGGTGTATTCGGGGTTGAACTGGCGAATCACTTGCTGAGACCCTTCACCATCACCATGGAGAGCGGCCTCGTGTCTCCATCAGGCGGGTGAGATGGCTTCTGGGTGGCAGGGTGTATTCGGGGTTGAACTGGCGAATAACTTGTTGAGACCCTTCACCATCCCCATGGAGATCGGCCTCGTGTCTCCATCAGGTGGGTGAGATGGCTTCTGGGTGGCAGGGTGTATTCGGGGTTGAACTGACGAATCACTTGTTGAGACCCTTCACCATCCCCATGGAGAGCGGCCTCGTGTCTCCATCGGGTGGGTGAGATGGCTTCTGGGTGGCAGGGTGTATTCGGGGTTGAACTGGCGAATCACTTGTTGAGACCCTTCACCATCACCATGGAGAGCGGCCTCGTGTCTCCATCAGGCGGGTGAGATGGGTTCTGGGTGGCAGGGTGTATTCGGGGTTGAACTGGCGAATCACTTGTTGAGACCCTTCACCATCCCCATGGAGAGCGGCCTCTTGTCTCCATCAGGTGGGTGAGATGGGTTCTGGGTGGCAGGGTGTATTCAGGGTTGAACTGGCGAATCACTTGTTGAGACCCTTCACCATCCCCATGGAGAGCGGCCTCGTGTCTCCATCAGGTGGGTGAGATGGCTTCTGGGTGGCAGGGTGTATTCGGGGTTGAACCGGCGAATCACTTGCTGAGACCCTTCACCATCACCATGGAGAGCGGCCTCGTGTCTCCATCAGGCGGGTGACATGGGTTCTGGGTGGCAGGGTGTATTCGGGGTTGAACTGGCGAATCACTTGTTGAGACCCTTCACCATCACCATGGAGAGCGGCCTCGTGTCTCCATCAGGTGGGTGAGATGGGTTCTGGGTGGCAGGGTGTATTCGGGGTTGAACCGGCGAATCACTTGCTGAGACCCTTCACCATCACCATGGAGAGCGGCCTCGTGTCTCCATCAGGCGGGTGACATGGGTTCTGGGTGGCAGGGTGTATTCGGGGTTGAACTGGCGAATCACTTGTTGAGACCCTTCACCATCCCCATGGAGAGCGGCCTCGTGTCTCCATCAGGCGGGTGAGATGGCTTCTGGGTGGCAGGGTGTATTCGGGGTTGAACTGGCGAATCACTTGTTGAGACCCTTCACCATCACCATGGAGAGCGGCCTCGTGTCAGCGACCATCCTGTGTAGTATTGTCTCGCTGAGGGCAGTCGTGTGCAGCGGTGTGCATGCCTGCTTCTGCTGCATGAAGTCATCCATGGCACCTTTAGTCTTCTTCGCAGGCGGACTGCATAAATGTATTAAAGAAGACATCTGTCAGGCAGAAGGGGAACATTACTCTTTTAAACTCTTACAATCCTGCACGCGGGTATAGACGGAGCTGTACTGGCTTAGTTCGATCGCTAGCTAGCTAGCGATCGAACTATCTTACCAAGGCGCATCTGCATCGTCCAGACGTCCAGCGTGCCTCCTCTTCACGTGTTGGTGCGTTACTGAGGTAAGGTCCCCCTTACACATCTGGCAGGTCATCCTTTTCTTTGCCAAGTCCAGGGTGAGATGCTCCCAGACTTTACATGTTTTAGGACGCGGTGGTGTTGCATCGGCCGCCGCCATTTTGTTGTTTTGTTTACCTGTCCTGTCGCTTCCGCTTCCGCTTCCGTTCGCTTTGTGCATGTGCAGCTCTTGGAGCGTTGGGAAGGAAGTGAGACGCCTCACTCCTTAGTTCAGTGTTTCTCAACCCAGTCCTCAAGGAACCCCTATCCTGCATATTTTCTTTGCAACCCTGAATAGGTAGCTGTTTGTAGTTATTCAACCAATCAGCAATGAATTTTGTCAGATGTTGCACACCTTGCATAATTAAGTGCTGCGAGATGATTGGTTGAGTAAGTACAAGCAGGGCTACCTATTTAGGGTTACAATGAAAATCTGCAGGATAGGGGTCCTTGAGGACTGGGTTACTTCCATCACCAGCTCCGGTGAAACCATGTTTAGCTAAGTTCCACAGCACAAATTCGTTGGCGACTAATTCTGTCATCGATTTTTGTCGACTACGTCAATTAATCGTTGCGCCCCTAGTTTTTATTAGGACCAAAGGGAAGACTGCCCCCCCCCCTGCTGGCCCACCAACATCACTTCCAGCAGCCACTCAGTTTCCCCGGGAGGTCTCCCATCCAAGTACATCCGGTACTAGCCAAGTGCACACCTGCTTAGCTTCCGTCATTTGGCAGAGCCAGGGTACATGCTGGTGCGGCTGCCGGCGACCCTCCCCGTTTATCCGGGCTTGGGACCCGGTATTAGTATGAGGTTTTTGTGTTTGTATACTAACGACCACCGGCTAGCGAGCCTACTCATTCGTGATCACTACATATACACCCCTACTGCACAAGCAATAAAACAGCAAGTGAAATAGTTTCTTTTGTACAGCCAACATTAGAACGACCGGGACTTCACCCCTACTATAAACGACCATGGGCGGTCAAAATGACCGCCGGTTTTTAATCTATATTGTGTCAAGATAAATACCCAGCTGAGATATTAATGCACTGCACATGTTAGTGTGTCTGTTACGAAACTAGCTGACACCAAAATGAACATTTTAACAACTATAATACTATTTTTAAACGATTTAAACTTCAGGAGGGACACGGTGAAACTTGAACAGCAAAATTGAAAAAGTGAAAATATTACCTGATAAAAACAAAACAGAAAGCACATATTGCTAATCTAACAAGCCTAACAAGGCCTATAACACGTGACAGGTGAAAAAGAACTGAAAATAAATATTGAAACAGTCCCAAACAACGACCGGAACTTAGAGAGACTACTAGAACGACCGTTTCTGTCAAGATGAAGACCCAACTGAGATAGTAATGCATTACATATGCTAGCATGTGTGTTAAGAAACTAGCTGACACCAAATTAACAACTTTTAACAACTTTTAATACCATTTTTCAAACAATTTAAAATGGCCGCCGTCCGACGCCTGTAAATGCTGCAACGCCTCGGTAGCAGTCATGGCGCGTCTGTAAACTGTGAAAGTCCAAAAGCGGTCATAATGACCGCCTTGGTCGTTCTAGTTTGACTACATTACGCGTAAGACATAATCATTAACGTTAGGTATTTGACGGAACAAACCGAAAACTTACCAGGGTCACACGGCGACGTAGCGTCCGATTTGGACATGGCTGCTAGCGCTGCAGCCGCCGCCTTTTCTTCTTCTTCGTCTTCTTCGTCGTCTTCTTCTTCTTCTTCTTCTTCTTCTTCTTCTTCTTCTTGGCAGTTGGCAAACAACGAAATGGTGCATTACCACCGCCAGCTGGTATGGAGTGTGGCTCAGAACGTCTATTCTGATCCACACTATTCCCTCGTCCCCCCACCCCCCAAAAAAACCTTTAAATCTTCTTAATTAGTTACTCTAAGAAACTGAAACAAGATGTTATAACACTCAGTTGAATTCTTCTGTACAATATCTACTAAATCAAATTGTATTGTAGCGAATTCGGGGGGCAGTCCGGGAGACCACCGTCGCCGCAGCCTGGACGCGAACCCGTGGCTCCCACACCGCAAACGACAACGTTAACCAGTCGACTAAAGCAGTGTTTCTCAACCGGGGGTCCGCTGACCCCTAGTGGTCCGTGGTGTAATTGCAAGGGGTCCGTGAAAATAAAATATCTTTAAAAAAAAGATCCTATGACATTTATAGAAATAGGATTCTTTTACTCAGATGTGACTGAGGCCTTTATCTACCTAAACTATAAAGGGTAACGGGACTTTTTTCTCTAATTACATCTGTTTCACAAGTGTAATTTGTTGTATTTTAATAAGAGATCTCGCTCCCGTTTGCATTGTTAAAAGTTACTGCATAAAAATTCTGTTGTTACATATATCTGAAAGTTACTGAATACATATTCTGTTTTGTTACATATATCTGAAAGTTACTGAATACATATTCTGTTTTGTTACATATATCTGAAAGTTACTGAATACACATTCTGTTTTGTTACATATATCTGAAAGTTACTGAATACATATTCTGTTTCGTTACATATATCTGAAAGTTACTGCATAAGACTTCTGTTTTGTTACATATATCTGAAAGTTACTGCATAAGAATTCTGTTTTGTTACATATATCTGAAAGTTACTGCATAAGAATTCTGTTTTGTTAACTATATCTAAGTTACAACTGAAAGCTCTTATTTTTGCCCCAAAGAGTGAATAAATGCTATAATGCAATTTAAAATGCAGTTTCTACTGTTTCTACAAATTGCAAACCCCCTCCCCCAAGATCAGGTGGAGGGGTCCTCAGGGTAGATCAAAATTACGCAGGGGGTCCAGGACCCCAAAAAGGTTGAGAACCACTGGACTAAAGGGTCCGACCCGCCAGCCAGCGGGTCTACTTATCCGTGCACGTTACACTACCCCCCCCTCCTTCGGGAAGCGCGTCCCCGCGCTTAAGCATATCAGCTCCTTCACGCCTCAGGGCGCACGCGCTTCCGATAACCTCACGATCGCTCCATCCCACTTCTGACACCAATGTAGCGAATTGGGGGGACAACGCAACCACAGGAACTGCCGCGGCCGGGAAGCGAACCCGTATCGCCCGCACCGCAGGAGGCATCGCTAACCGCTTAAGTATAGCCATTTCCAGTTTTGGAGATCAATATGCGCATATGCTAATTAATCAATGTTTATGACTAAACAGTAACTTTTACAGCTGGGTAACCGGCAGAAATTGATTAAGCACTAAAAAATCATATAGAAACAACACATAAAGTGCTTTTCCTCAAAAAGGCCTACCATGTTGTTTTCTAGGGGGCTTTTTCAATTTTCGGTCCTTCCTCCAATTACTTCCCATGAGCAAACACCTGCCAATGAATCTGACACTAGTGTCTAATGCCGATTCTGTGTCTGTTCTGATATCAATTATTGTACCACTTCCGTCATTTAAGCACACTACGTTTTTATTCTCCATTACCTCTTCAATCACCATTCCACTGTCATCATTACCATGACCCCTAACGTGCTATGGGCATTAAAATCCCCGCAACACATCACTTTTCCTCCCAAATGTACAGTCAGCTCATCCATTAATTCTATCGATAGCTTCTTACATGGATTGGAAAAGTTAACAACTTTAACATTTCCCTCTCTTGTCCAAACTTCAATTACCAAATATTCTAACTCTGTTCTTTCCCCAAAACTATATTGCACCCCTTGCTTCAAAAATATAATACACCCTCCTCCGTTGCCCTCCCCTCTATCTCTGCGGAAACTATCATATCCTTTGATGATAAATGCTAATTCTGGTTTAAGCCAGGTTTCCTGAACACATATGATTTCTGGTTTCTTTTTAAGCTCTTTAATGAATCCTTTAAATTATTGGCCATCCGCTATCAAACTTCTTGCATTCCACTGCAAAATAATCAGACTGTCCTGTCACTTGGTCCTCCCGGCTTTCCATCTGCTTCAAGTCTTTTATTAATATGCTCCCAGGAGACATCTTTTATACCAAAACACTGCTCAGCTCCTTTCACAATTGTTTTAATTTCCTCTATTTTATGTTTGACTTGATCAGAACAGCTGATAACATATGGACAGAATCGGTTTATCCTGTCAATGCTGTGGTAGTTTTCTGTTTGACCGACTTGCCGACTTCTGATCTCAAAGGTTGATTAACTTTGTCCATTTCCTCCCTTCTCCTTTGTCCTTGTTCCCTCTTCACTGCTCCTGTAAAGCTTATGCTGTTAATAACTTTCACTTGCCCAATTTCCACAGCCCTCTTTCTGACCTCACAACCACTATAGTATGTTACCCTGTGTTGTCCACCACAATTACAACACTTTTCCGGCACATTGTCTTTGCAATCTTCAATTCTGTGCTCAACTCCACATTTGGGACACCTCTGCTTTCCTTTGCAAACTGCTGCTATCTGCCCATATCTCTGGCATTTGTAACAGCGAAGCGGAGGAGGGATATAGGGCCTAACTGGAAAGCTCGTTTACCCGATTTGAACTTTTTCAGGAATCACAGACTCCTGAAACTCCAGAAGCACAGACAAGCTGTCTACTCTTTCGCCATTAACCGTTTTCAGCAATCACTTTATTTTGCTCACCTCGCCCCCACAAATACTCTGTTTGAGTCTTTCCAAATCTTCACCCACAGGAATACCGGATATCACTCCGTGTCACTCTATACACCGATAATCCTTCTTTCCCTTATCATTTTATTGCAAATACATTCAATATGCAAGGCTTTGTTTTTCTGTTCTAACGTTTTACATGTTATTCACAGGTTTCCGTCTCTCAAAATCTTAGCCATTTCCACCTCCCCTAGCTTCTTTCTTACTTCTCTGGACGATGCTCTTGGAGTAAGGTTAACTTGCTCATCAGCTTTTCTGAATTTAAGGATTATTTCAAAATCCTGCCTCACACTCGTTTGCCGTACAACTCTCCGGTCTTCATCTGAACAGCTCTCTTCCAAGCTTCTTTTGCTATTCTGATGGAAGCGGTTATTTTCTTGCACGGTGCGGGATTCGATACGGGGTGTACTGCACCACAAGGCGACATCACTAACCGCTCGGCTGAATGGTCAGACCCGTTAGCTAGGGACTAACGTGTCTTAGTAGTTTACAGTCGTCACCGTCCCCGGAAGGGCGCCCTCGCGCTTTGTTCTTCCCGCGCTCCGAAGAGACTTCTGAGGATCTGCACACTTCCGGATCCCACCGCTGCCACCAATGTAACCGGTTATTTTCTTGCCCGGTGCGGGATTCGATACGGGGTGTACTGCGCCACAAGGCGACATCACTAACCGCTCGGCTAAAGGGGACTAACGTGTCTTAGTAGTAGTTTACACTGACTTACATCTCGCTTGTTTCCCCTATTTCCTCGTCCTCTCCTACAAACTTCAGCCCAGACATGAAACTTCATATCGTCATCCTCTTCGTCTACCTGAGTCGCCATTCTGATCCAGTCACAAACCAGTTTATGCCAACCGCCAAGCCCAAAGTCCAGATAAATTCGTGACTTCTCTTTCCGGATTCTCTCCCGTTACCGCGCTTCTCTGGCACTGCGGTCGCCGGTCTGACCGAGTACGTTATCCAGTAAGTAACTCGGTATTTAGCCCGGTTTTTATTTATTTTTTCCCTTCCTGCACCACTTTTCGACAGTTCTTTTTTATTATCTCTATAATCTTTCTTTACCCTCCTCAGTTTGTTTGTGATTTGTTCCGCTGTTCTACTTAAGCTTCCACTGCTTTCTTTCACTCGTTTTCTCAAAATGGCGGCAAAATTCTTAATGCGAAACTAAACATCAATAGACACGCGCCAAGGGTTGAGGGGCGGCGAATTTCTTGCGGTAGCCCTGGTGCATCGTCAGTGGCTGACCCTTAGTGGTATATTTCTTGGAGAGGTTGATATTACTAAAAATGAATGCTCGAATAAATACATCAGGGACGGCAATGGCAGAAAGCATTCATCAGACGGTTGAGTAACGCACACGGCAGAGCTCCCGAAACCCCCAAGTCTGCCATTCATTCAGGGATTCCGACGAGGAAGAGGAGGTGACAGAGTTTATTCAGAAGTATAAGCAGCATCAAAATGTGCGGTTGTTGTGTGTTTGGCTGCACGAATCGCTACTCTACCAACAGCGGACTGAAGTTTTACCCAATCCCGATGGGATCACGGCCATTTCAGAGCCGCCGGAGGCGCCTCCCTGTAGCTGCAAGCCATCAAACGTATTGATGAGAACTGGACTGAGGACCCGATCCAGATGCTGGCGTGTGCAGCGGCCATGTTCTCTCAGGTAAGTTATCCATCTACTCTGTGGTCTCACCGGCATGCCTGGTTCAGATGGAGACTAATATCTCCAGTAACCGATAAGCAGCGTTAGAGCTGGTATTATCTGGCTAATGTGGTGTGTCTGGCCAGTTACAGGTGAGGCGTCACTGGACTCACAGAATCCTGGTTTTGTGCCCTCCGTGTTTAAGTACACAAAACAAAGTCAGAACCTCGAGGCAAAGGTGGAAAGGTCAGAATAATTAGGCCTAACACTTCCTAATGGTTTTAGAATGACTTTTCTCCCTCTTTCATTTCATGCTATTCAGTGCACTTTGCAGCTTGCAGCTGCTGGCTCTGAGAAAATGGGGCTGTATTACAAATATTGACCGTCTTAAGGTTAAAGTGAAGATAGGGATGTCTAAGATAGGGTTTTTCTCCAGTTGGTGTTAAGCAAATCATAACCTAATATCTAATCGTAACCAAACAGTTAAGATAGGATCTGCAGGTTAGGAATGTCCTGTAATATGGTCTCTGATCAGTATTTCTGTTGATTAATTTAGCTTTTTTATGTTAAGGTACCATAGATAAAGGAGACGAGATGAAAGGGTTTACACTCCACCCAATCAGCCTGCTGCTCCTTCTGAAACTCCAGGACAAGTCAGCAGCATGGATCACTGTCCTGGTAAGGAGATATTGTTGTTGTGAGCTTGTGCCGGCATATCCTAACTGTTGGCTTTTCTGTTAAAGCTTGAGAGGACATCCCAGTCCCAAGGACAGAATATGATGATCTGAACCTGAGGTACCTTCAACTTCAGAAGGACTATGTCAACCTGCAGCAGGAGTGTGAAAAACTACAGGCTGAAAATGAGAAGCTTAAAGAGGAGCTGCAAAACTCTACGTTTTCCTATGCCACTATTAAGTTCAACATGGGACAACTGATTTTTTCCACAGGACTTACCTCCATTATCTTTGACTGGCTGTGTGCAAAAATAACGGACAGTGTAGAAAGAATTAGCCAAAACCTCTCTCTACAGGGTCATCTGTTGGTTGTGCTAATGAAATTAAGGCTGGGCCTAACTAATACTGGTTTAGCCTATAGATTTAAGGTATCAAAAACCACCTTATCAAATATTTGTCAGAGCTGGATACCTGCTATGGCCATAGTCCTCAAGCCACTCATTAAATGGCCAAGTAAGGGAGCTATACTACAGAACATGCCTAAAATCTTCAAGCAAAACCTTAACAGATGCCGGTGCATAATGGATTGCACAGAGGTTTCCATTGGGTCTAGCCATGAAAATGATGACGGGGCAACAAGAAGACAATTATTATGCTGAATAATATTTTTTTTAAGATTTTATGAATCTTGATTGAAATTTTACTAAAGTCATGAAGCAGAGCATTAAAACAGAAACAGTACACGATAGAAACCAGACAATCTGATTTCCAGAATAAATAATCTGAAGGTAAAGGTCAAACAAATACACTGACATGACTCAGTGTCTATACGTCTTTATGATTTTCCTCTCTGTGTTATAAAAAAGCTCGGTTTTCAGGGTAGTGGATGGTGTTACAAGATGCAGGAGAACTTTTGAAAAGGAATGAAATGCACAATGACAAAAGGAAACTTCTCTCGCCTCTGTCAACTATCACATGCCTCCTGGTTTGACTCTGTTCCTCCTAGAAGTTTTGGGAGCTGCTGGGAGCTGCCTGCCTAGCCTCTTTGGTTTATGGAGGCTGATCCCCCCAAGTGGAGCTGGCTGGACATCTTTCCTGCTTAGGTCTTTCCACACACATGCTTCAGCTGTAACTGCTGCTTTCTCTGTCCTCCCATCCTAACACAGAGCTCCACTTTAAATAACATTGCTGCTGCATGGCTGCAGCAATGACCCAAGTCTGAAATGTGAAAAAGACGGAATAAAACATATCGACTTATCCAATATGTGTTTTAATTTGATGAAACACTTAATCTCAGTCAAAATTAGGCTGTGGCTGAGAAGACTGTAAATTCTACTCTATAATTTCGTATGGTTCCACTGCAGATGAACAACATCCACAGCTGGAACTCTGAACCAACAAGACACTGTGTGTAGTTCACGATGATGTGGATTTCATGCCCCGTTTATCAGGACTGAGTTAGAGGGAAAGGCACATTTTGATGTGATGAGGGGAGAACATGACAGTAAAACTGAAGCAGATTTCATGCTTGCACGACAACTAGGCCGACATCATGAACCCTGAGCCAACTAGAAAAGCAGCAGGACAACAAATACTCACCCTGCCATGCAGCTACACCTGGCTGTGAGGACGTAGTTCTCGGGTTTGTTTATGATGACCCATGCCTCCTACATAGCCGTTGTGTCCTTGTCTTTGACTTGGCAAGACTTCGGATTTCACGCCACAAAACTCAAAGTCTATGTCATGGTGTTTTACATTTTCTACGTGACCACACACAACATAGTTGTAAGCATCCATTGACTTGTATGCCCGCAGCTTCTCTCTTGTGTATACGCTCGGTTTCTCCACCAAATATATATATATATATATATATATATATATATATATATATATATATATATATATATATATATCTGGCCACTGGATATTAGGCCACTTAGTAACGTCTTCCACCCACTCGGTAATACCACACGGATCTGGAAGTCGGTTGCCGTTCGCCAAAGTTAATTTATTCAGGTAACTTTCGCGATCTTTTGTCGTTAATCTCCTTGCATAGTCTGACAAACTAGCTAACTCCGCCATACTTCCGTTGCCTAAATGCGCGCGCATCCACACCTACGTCATCGCGGTTTACAAACAGTAAAAGGGTCTATATATTCACTCATTAAAAAAAGATAAAAATCTCTTTCTTGCGCTTTTACTTTAGCACTGGTTTTGCTCTTAGACGCTTGTTTAGATGCACTTATGACCTCTGATGACTAGTAGTTCTCCTGATCTCCTACGTTAAATACACTCACTGTAAGCCGCTTTGGATAAAAGCGTCGGCTAAATGACTGTAATGTAATGTAATGTAAAGGACTCGCCGGAAGTCGCGCCCATAATTCACGCAAGGTATAAAAATAATAATAATAACAATAATAATAATAATAGCTCACTGTTGTATCTCTACTTTACTACTGAATTAAGCAGCTTATACAGAATTTAATCTCAATAACTTGGACGACACATCGGTCTCTTGCTGGGCACGCTTTATTAGAGAGCGAACTGGCACGAGCGTACCCAGAATGCCCTTTTCCACCCTGAGGGGCGTGGTAACCATAGACACGACATTCCCCCTTTTCTTGGCATTAAACTCTTATTAACCAAAAAGTACAGCTGATGCTTATACTCACATTAATGCAGCTGTTGCATATTAAACCATATTCCAGTAATTATCAAAACATCATTTGACACCTCGTAACAGTTAGCTGTTATAACATCACATAACTTTTTTTTTCTTTAAGAAATCAAATCACTGTGTCTTCAAATTATTACCTGTACATTATAAATCAGTGTATTCTTACAGTGTTTTTAAATCAGAAAAATTGTAGAAACTCTTTTTTTCCCAAACACATTAACTAGTGAGAATCACTCATCACCTTAAACCCTCGTCAGACAGTCAGTCTACTGGGTGTTGGCTTGATCCTTTGCGGCCTGTCTGGCACGCCTGCCAGTATCTGTATGTCAGTCATGCTCGGTTTGTGGACTCTGAGTATCAGTGGCGTGTGTGTGGTCTTCTGTTGCCTCTCTGATTTCTGTATTCTCGGCTTCCTGTATTTCCCCCTTTTCTTGAAATGTCCCTTGTTTCAGTCTATTTCCTTCGTATCTCTTAACAAAGGTGGTGTTTCTCGAATATCATGCTCCTGTTGGTGATTCCACTACCACTTTGTTTCCGGTCCTGCTGATGATCTTGTGCAGTGTCGTGTTGAATGTGGTGGAGAACTTGTCAGTTTTGTCCCGTCTCAGGAGAACAGTATCACCGACACTGACCTCTGACTGCTGTGCTCCTCTGCCTGTGTCTGCATACAGCTTACTCTTAGTCTTTTGCTCGGTGTCCCGGTCACACACTTCCTGATCTGTGGTCACTTCCATCAGGTCAGCTAGCTTTCCTCTCATCTTTCGCTTGGAAAGCAATTCAGCAGGGCTTTTACCTGTTGATGGATGGAGGATGCTCCTGTAGATTGTCACATATTTTCTCAGTTCTTTCTTCCAATCCAGTCCCTCTGATTGAGCAATCCGAATCCTCTTCAGCAGTAATACCGGCTGAAATAGTCTACTACCACTAAAATGGAGTGGTTAGACGGGAGAGGCCCTAGTAGGTCAACGGCGACATCCCGCCAGGGTCCATCAGGTAGCGGTGTGGGTCTCAGCCGTTCAGGTGGGTCAGGTCTAGCCACTATCTGACATCCGTGGCAGGCTTTACAGTGTCTCTCTGCAGCCCTATCCATGCCAGGCCACCACACTTTTGTCCTGAGATGCTGCTTTGTTCCCACAATACCCAGATGTCCTTCATGGGCTAGTGCAAGTGCCCGCGTCCGCAAGGCCTGTGGCAACACTATGCGTGTGCCTCTCAGAACAAGATATCCCACTGTGCATAGCTCACTTGCAATGACTGCATACGGTTTGCACTTTTCAAAGTGTCCCGTCGCCATGGCTTCGCGTACCTCATGAAGCTCTGGGTCAGCGGCAGACGCTTCCTCCACTTCTCGGTTGGCGAGTGCTTTTGGCGTTGCGTTCACCGCCACAAACCTCACATACTCATCAGCTCCATGCTCATGTAATGCTTGGCCTGTTTCACACTGCTCGACAGGAGTCTTGATAGCGGTCTTCCCTGCTATGTGGACAATTTTGAATTCGTAGGGCTGTAGCCTAAGGACCCATCGTTCTATCCACGCACAAGGCTTGGAACGGGGACCACAGATCACTTCTAATGGCTTATGATCTGTGACTAGGTCAAACTGTCTCCCTTACAGGTATGGATGAAGTCTCTCACAGGCCCAAACTAGACCTAGTGCCTCTCGCTCTGTCTGCGAGTATCGCCGTTCACAGTCTGCCAGGCTACGGCTGACGTAGCACACATGAATGTTGATTCCTTTCTGGTTCTGCACCAGGACTGCACCTAATCCTACAGGGCGTGCATCTGCTATTACCTGTGTCGGCGCGTCCTTGTCGAAATAAGCCAGGGTAGTTGCTCTGGCAAGCACTGCTTTCAGAGCACTGAATGCTTGCTTCTGTTGTGGTCCGAATGTGAATGGTGTGTCCTTCCTTGTCAGGCGCCTCAGTGGCTCTGACATGGTTGCAAACTGAGGGATAAATCTGCTGTTGTATCCAACTAGCCCAAGGAAGCTACGCACCTCCGTGGCGCTCTCTGGCTCCCGTGCTTCTGTCACAGCTCGCACCCTCTCCTCTGTTGGACCGATGTCCTTCTCTGACAACAGAATTCCCATGAAAAATTAGTCTGTCCATGTTGAACTGACACTTCTCTGGATTTAATGTCAATCCTGTCTCTCCGAGTCTTGCCATAACTGCGTGCAGTCGTTCGTCGTGCGTGGCTTGGTCACGTGCGTGTATGATCACATCATCAGAAATGTTTTCAACCCCTTCAATTCCAGCCAAGGCACTGGCTATCTCGTGCTGGTATTGCTCACTAGCGGAGTTACTGCTAGCGTCAGCCCACGACCCTCTTCCAACAGCTTCCTGCGCACATACTCCCATGTTCCCTTACTTAGAATAGCATCCCTTATTTGGTTACCAGAACCTCCCCCATATCCACAGTCTCTCACAGCCTGTCTCAGGCGTGCAGCAAATTGCTGCACTGTCTCACCTGGGTTCTGGTGCATTTTTTGAAATGCGTGCCTTGCTAGCGCTGTGTTGACTTGGGGCACGAAGTATGCATTCAAAGCCTCGACCGCTTTCTTGTAGTCCGTTGCATCACCAGTGTCCGGTAAAGTCGAAAAAACGTCCTGAACGTCTGGTCCAGCTAGGTGCAGCAATAGTGCACGTCTCCTTTGCTTTGTAGCTTCAGGTGAATCGTCAGCCAAGCTGAGCCCTTTTCCGTCAGCATATAGCTCGGGCGATGTTAGTTAGCCACCGCTTCCATCTGGCACCTAACGTGGCTGGCTCTGTGTAGCATGCGACATTTTGAATCCCGGATTTCTCCATACTAACTAGCTAAACTTGGCTCTTTTAACTACCTAATGCATGGTAATCCTCGTCGCCGATGTTGTATCTCTACTTCACTACTGAATTAAGCAGCTTATACAGAATTTAATCTCAATAACTTGGATGACACATCGAATTTGCGGTCTCTTGCTGGGCGCGCTTTATTAGAGAGCGAACTGGCACGAGCGTACCCACAATGCCCTTTTCCACCCTGAGGGGCGTGGTAACCATAGACATGACACTTAGCTGCCGCCCAATGGCTGCTGGAATAGGCTCCAGCATCCCCGCGACCCTGAGAGCAGGATAAGCAGTAAAGATAATGGATGGATGGATGGATAACAATACATTTTATGTGCGGGCGCCTTTCACAGCACTCGAGGACACCTTACTGTCAGTACTGAACCACAGGCTTGGACTCAAAACGCAGACTCAGTCTCAGTTCACAAAAATCAGACCTTTTAATGAAAATGAGGTCGGTACACAGGTGATCAGATAACAAGGCAACAGTGTCCAAATAGGCGGGCGAAAGGCGAGGTCGAAAAGGCAAAAACAGGTCAGGAAACTATAGGGCTCAAGAAACTCACACAAGGAGAAAAATGCTGGAACGCTGTCAAAAGGAACAAGACGAAGTGGCAAAGAAGGAAGGGAACACTAAGACTATATACTCTGGAGGAGGGGAGACAACGAGACACAAGTGCAACACATTAGGGCAGGGCAGGTAATCACACAGGAGGGAGACACATGAGGGCAGGAAGTAAAGGACCTGAAACGAGACAAGTGGTGAGTATCAAAATAAAACAGGAAGTACAAGACAAAGAACACTGGGAGAAACAAAAGATAACTTAACTATCCAGACGGGGCGTGACAGTAACCCGCCCCCCCATCCCCTACGGCCGGCTCCAGACGGCCGCCAGGGTTGGCCCAATGGAAGTCCTGGATGAAGGAGGGGTCCAGGATGTTGCTGGCCGAGACCCAGGAACGTTCCTCCGGGCCGTATCCCTCCCAGTCGACCAGGTATTGGGAGCCCCGGCCCCGACGCCGGACCGCCAGGAGCTTGCGGACAGTGTAAACGGGGGGGGGGGGGGGGGCTGGAGGCAGGGACCAGAGGGCTTTCTATGGCCGGTTTGATCCGACTCACGTGGAAGGATGGGTGGACTCTCGTGGCTCTGGGGAGTTTGAGCGTGACAGCAACTGGGTTAATGACCTTGGAAATAGGGAATGGCCCCACAAACCTGGAGTAGACCACCCAAGTGCCATCATTCCACGTGGTATGTGGGCCGGATGAAAGTGTCGGTGTGGGACGGGTCCGGGTCACAGCAATTTTGCTATCTAGGATTAAAAACAGTAGTAGTAATAGCAATTTTAATCATAGTAGTAGTAAATACTGGTAGTCATTAGTAGTGGGCATAGTAGTAGTGGTGGTAGTAGTAGCAGTAATAGGAGTAGTCGTAGTTGTTGTTGTAATCATAGTACGTAGTATTCAAGGGCCTGTTTTTGCCTTCGCGTGTGTGCCTCACACAGTTTGGCCTCTACAGCAGATCATAGTTTGGCTCCGATTCAGGAGTACTTTGATATGTGTGTGTGGGTGTGTGTGTGTGTGTGTGTGTTTGTCCTTGTAGGGGTGCTGGGTAGTTCCTGAAGCAACACTCTGCAGGCAAGGCAATACACACCACCTTAGACATGAACCACTTACTGGTAAATACTCTCTCTTTTTACTCGTTCACTCTTTCTGTCTGTTTGTGTCTCTCGGTCTGTGTGTCTCTTGAGTGGCTGCGGACGTCTCGGGGAAAGAGGTCAGATAGAGGAGAGGAGCGACAAAATACTTTTTAGAGGGAGAACGGAGGGAGAGTGGGTGCCCTTGTTGCTGTGTTGGTGATGAAGACGGAGACAGGCTGGTTTTCTTCATTCACCTTAAATGACCTGTCTCACCTCCCCCCTGGTCTCTCTACCGTGTCCTTCCTCGTTCTCTAGCTTATCTTCACTGTCAGCGCTGCAATTCTCTTTTCTGACAGATCCAGTTTCTGTTTGTCTTTCACTGTCTCTGCTTGTCTATCCGTCTGTCTAGCTATCTATCTATCTGCCTGTCTGTCTGTCTATCTGTCTGTCTATCTATCTGTCTGTCTGTCTGCCTGTCTATCTGTCTGTCTGTCTAGCTATCTACCCATCTGTCTATCTATCTGTCTGCCTGTCTATCTGTCTACCTGTCTCTCTGTCTGTCTGCCTGTCTATGTCTGTCTGTCTAGCTATCTACCCATCTGTCTGTCTATCTGCCTGTCTGTCTGTCTATCTATCTGTCTATCTGTCTCTCTGTCTGTCTGCCTGTCTATCTGTCTGTCTGTCTAGCTATCTACCCATCTGTCTGTCTATCTGCCTGTCTGTCTGTCTATCTATCTGTCTGCCTATCTATCTGTCTCTCTGTCTACCTGTCTATCTGTCTCTCTGTCTGTCTATGTCCAGCTACTGTAACATATTTACAGGAAGCAAAGCCATGCTTGCTGGTCAGCTCGGTTAGCATGTGCCTCCTCATCTACACTTCAGCCTTGAGTTACACAGCTAGAAAAGATAGGTTAACACACACACGCACACGCACAGTCACATGGCCGCTGTGGGCAGCTGTTCATGCGCTCCCGTTTTGACACGACTCCTGACTGGCTGGTTGCGCAAGCTGGGATGCAGTGACTGACTTCATCGCGACACGGTGACGTCATCACGCACCCCAAACGTTCCTCTTCCCGGCCGTGACCTTGGTGGTCGTGAACAAGTGTCTCTCTTAAAGACGCAGTACACCTGCTTTTAAGTTGTCACGTCCGTTGCTGGACATGTAAGAATTCAGTTCTACAGTATTGAGATAAGCAGGTAGGAGAAGATTATTAGCTTGAGAAGAAACCCCTTTAGAGGTCACTGCTAAAAAGAAAACTACTAAAAGTACTAAAAAGAGGCAGTTAGAAGTCATGTTTAAACTTTTTAACCATCCCTTTAAGTATTGATAGAATTTGAATATCAGACAGCGTTTGCTGACGCTCTGATCCAGTAGCTTCAGTGGGGAAATGCAACAATTTGTGGATTAGTGACTAAAATGTGACAAGGAGACAAAATACCTAAAAAGACATCTGTTTGCATCTAAGTCTTAAGGACTATACTATAACATAATCTATACTATACTATAATAAAAATAATCAAGATTCAAGAGAGATTCAAGATTCAAGATCCTTTATTTGTTACGTCTTATGACACAAGTACAAGAGAGTAAAATTCTTTTGTTTCGGCTCCTCAACACCGAAGCCACAATAGTAATAAAAAAGCAGTCATAATAATAAATGGTGTGTGGTGTATGTTTGTGTGTGTGTAGGCTCAGCCTTAACAAATGTGCATGTTTGTGGTGTGTGTAGTTGTTTGCATATTTGTGTGTGTTTGTGTATGCCGAGCTATGTGTGTGTGTGTGTGTGTGTGTGTAAACTGATGATCCGCTGAAGACCATAGGTCAGTACCAGTCAGTCCAGCACCAGGCTTAGTGTCTTTAATGTTCTTTGTTCAAAAGCCTGGTTGCTTGGTGGAAACAGCTGTTCCGGAGCCTACTGGTCCGGGCTTTGAGGATGTGGTACTGCTTGCCTTACGGTAGCAGCTGGAACAGTCCATAGTTGGGGTGGCTGGGCTCTTTGATAAGCCTCGGGCTTTGCTGACACAGCGTCCATTGTATATGTCCTGGGTGGAGGGAAACTCACATCCACTGATGTCCTGGGCCGTCCGCACAGCCCTCTACAGTGTTTTGCGTTGGTGGGCAGTACAGTTCCCATGCCAGGCGGTGATGCATCCAGTCAGGATGCTCTCGGTTGTGCTTCTGTAGAAGGCTCATAGAATCTTGGGCCTCATGACGCCTGAGGTGAAAGAGGCGTTGCTGTGGCTTTTTCACCACATGGCTGGTGTGTTCATCCCAGGCGAGGTCCTTGGTAATGTGGACACCGAGGAACTGGAAGCTCTTGACTCTCTCTACAGCAGCCCCGTTGATGGTGATGGGGTCCAGCCTCTCCCCTCTCTTCCTGTAGTCCACAATCAGCTCCTTGGTTTTGTCGACGTTGAGAGAGAGGTTATTCTCCTGGCACCACTTTGTGAGATTGTTGACCTCTCTCCTGTATCGTTGGTGATCAGGCCCATCACTGTTGTGTCATCAGCAAACTTTATCACCAAGTTGCAGCTATGTGCGGCCACACAGTCATGGGTGTACAGGGAGTAGAGGGGAGGACTCAGGTCTCAGGACGCAGCCCTGGGAGGCTCCTGCCTTGAAGGTCAGAGGGGCAGAGGTGTTGGAGCCCATCCTCACCACCTGGCAGTGGCTCGACTGGAAGTTCAGGATCCAGCTGCACAGGCTGGGGTTGAGTCCTAAATCTCTGAGCTTGGTGCAGGGGTGGGCAATCTTATCCAGAAAGGGCCGGTGTGGGTGCAGGCTTTTGTTCCAACCACACCCGTATCTCCTAATCAAGTTCCTCAGCAAAGACTCTACTGGCTGATCAGTGGAATCAGGTGTGTTGCTGCTTGGTTGGAACAAAAACCTTCACCCACACCGGCCCTTTCTGAATAAGACTGCCCACTCCTGGTGTAGAGTCTAGAGGAGACTATGGTCTTGAATTCTCTCAACCATCATTTATGACCCACCGCACGTGAATGAACAGCAAGGTGGAGTCGGCCTGCACACTGGGATGTGTTCTGGCACATGCGGTCAGGGGGCGCACACTTCCGGTGTCGTTGAGCCGGGGGGGGGGGGGGGACTTTGACTGTTGCGTTTACAAACCAGAACCGACAAATCCTACTCATTCTAGCTGTAAAACGTATCCAGTGACATTTCAGGTTTGAATTCCGCTGGTAGAATTAATATTAATAGTTTTCCTTGTTTGATTTTTAAAATTTCTTTCATGACCAAACAGCCCAAAGACAAGAACTGCTTGGCCATGTGTTAATGGGTCTTCTTGTGTTTCCAGTGGTGAGAACTTGGCATGTGTGTGCTGAACTTCATTAGCTGAAAATCTGAGAAAACAAAATCTACTGCTCACTGAGCCAAAGTTTCTGTTTAGGAGTCAATAATAATAATAATAATAATAATAATAAAACACGTTGGCAGGAAAACATCAAAATCTGCAGTTTTCATGTTAATTGCCAAGCTTTTTGTCTAAAAGTTCTCCATCATTCATTCATACTGTGATGTCTCTATAAATTCATCACAGTCATCCACAAAATAAGATTTTCCAAAAATAAAGTATAACGCATAAATGTTATATTGTGATACTTGCTAGATGCATTATATTTATATATCAATCAATCAATCAAGTTGCATTTTATATAGCGCTTTATATGTTTACTTATATATTTATTTATTATTTACATTATATTATTTTTTACCATTTATTATTATAGTATTATTTTACTTTTTATTTTATTATTTTGTTTATTTAGTTTATATATTTATATTCATTAAATTTATAATTCACATCATATTTACTATTCATATCAGGGTAGTTGCTAATTATATTATGATATTTGCTAGTCCTGTTATATTTACTTTATACTTCAGGAAAGCAGAAATATGACACAACAACTTGAACTGAGGGATTCTGAGCTGTCTTAAAATTTTTCCAAGGTTTGCTTGTTTAGTTACTATCAGAGCTAAGTCCCAGGGCTGCAGTATCATATCCTCTATGGGGCTCGACACAGCACACAGGTGTGCCCCTGCAACCACCATCTGGAACCTTTACAGTGTGTCTGTGTGTGTGTGTGTGTGTGTGTGTGTGTGATTTTGCACAGGGTGATGTGATGCGTCTAGTGCAGTAGTTAGAGGGAAGCTGCATGCTTGCTTACCGCCTGCTTTTCTAACCTCTCGCTTACAGCTTGCTGCCACTAGCTAGCCCTTGTGGTGAACAAGGAAGCAGCCCAGTACATAAGCCTTCCCCCACCAGTACATATGTAGCCTCTCCGCCAAGACCTCTGCCAGGCCTCCTTGTTTCCACACACCGTAACTGGGCCCCTTGTGGCCTCAGGCAAACTTGGTAGGGGATCTCGGAGCTGCAGTGGTCCCCCGAGGCTGTTCATGGCCAACCACTGCCTTGTGGAAAGTCTATTAAGAGAAAGGCTAGGGGCACACACCCTGAGAGAAAAGCAACATGAGTGACTGGTTTTCCTGGGTATAAGCCCTTGCCACCAGGACCAACCTGTCATGGCAAAGACAGGAGGACTGCGCACCCCCTGTGGCACTCTAAAAAACTCCTTGCGTAGGTCTCCACCCCTGACCACGGTGTACAATATCTGGCCTTATATCCGGTTGAAGTCTGGTGGCGTTGGGGTATCTGGCGATGGGAGCAGGGAAGAATGGCTTGGGAGCTGATAGTCAGAGCCCTGCACATCAGCAGCATTGGGTATGTGGTCACTAGCAGCTAGGATTGAGTGGCAGGTGGTTATGCGGTGTTGTGAGGGTGTATACATGGTTATAATGAATTTTACAATGACTTATAGCTACACTTATACGGCGTTATAGATGCTTATAGGGCATTATAGACGCAAGCTTTATAGAAAGTGTTACCCAAACATCAAATATGAATTGCCCTCACAAAGACACACAACCATGCCTGTCCCCACTAACTCGGGACTTCATATGCCCAACGTGCAAAACTTGTGGATCAAGAACTGAACTCTAGTCATCAAAGAACACACCGTTAACAAGGAGGGATGTCATCATCGGACTCGATGGACTACCAGCAAGCGTGTGCTTGTGTGTGTGTGTGTGTGATGATGGTGAATGTTACAGGAAGTTAATCTAGCAGAGTTCCTGTTTAAGCTAAACTGAGCATGCCCTTCTGTCTCAAACAAAGAAAGATCGAAAAGATACAAACCACATGTTGGTTTCCCTTCCTTAGTGCCAAGCCTAGTTTGCTCTCAAGAGATGGAGAAGAGAAACTCTTGCGGTTTGTTTTTATTTAATAGATCATAATGACTTTATATCAGTAAGTTTCAACACCCTATTGAGCCATTTTTACAGACAAGTAACAAAATAGTTGATGATGGTGATGAAGCATCAGACTTGTCGTTTGACACTGACATTTATTGGTATCTCTGAAACTGCATGTAGACCATATGACAGAGGTATCGCCATCAAACAATTAATGTACATTTTTGTAAATGTAAAGTTGTGTAAAAGAATAACCGAGCGGAACTGTCAACATATTTAACCAGAAATGTAAAGCGCTTTGAGTGGCTGTTGCCGCTAGAAAAGCGCTATATAAAATGCAACTTGATTGATTGATATTGGAAAAAAAAATCTCAAAAATAATATTTCCGTTTGCTAGAGGCAGCTAAGTCAACATATTGAAGAGTGGAGTGTGCGATAAGGTACGATGAAAACCGGCTTTCTTAACACTAGAATGACCGGGATTTCACTCCTACCTAAAATGACCATGGGCAGTCATTTGACCGCCGCGGTTTTTAAACTCTATATTGTGTCAAGATAAATACCCAATTGAGATATTAATGCATTACATAGCATGTCTGTTATGAAACTGACACCAACATTAACATTTTAACTACTTTTAATACTGTTTTTCAAATAATTGAAAATGGCTGCTGTTCAAAGCCTGTAAATACTGCAATGCCTCGGTGGTAGTTATGGTGCGTCTGTAACGACGTCTGTAACCACACATTTTGGCCATAATCAAAACTCAAGTTTACATTACATTACATTACAGTCATTTAGCCGACGCTTTTATCCAAAGCTTACAATAAGTGCATCATTTAACGTAGGAAATCAGGAGAACTACTAGTCATCAGAGGTCATAAGTGCATCTTCTCTCTAAACAAGCACCTAAGAGCAAAACCAGTGCTAAAGTAAAAACGCAAGAAAGAGATTTTTTTTTAATGAGTGCTAAGAACAAGTAACAGGGTAGTAGTTCTTGAAGAGGTGAGTTTTCAACCTGTGCCGAAAGATGGGCAGTGACTCTGCTGTCTTGACATCAGTGGGGAGTTCATTCCACCACTGTGGGGCCAGGACAGAAAAGAGCCATGACCGGGTCGATCGGCAGCAGGGGCCTCTGAGCAACGGGGCAACCAGGCGTCCCGAGGCAGCAGAGCGAAGTGGTCGGACGGGGGTGTAGGGCTTGACCATGGCCTGGAGATAGGAAGGAGCTGTTCCTTTCACTGCCCTGTAGACTAGCATCAGAGTCTTAAACTGGATGCGAGCAGCTACTGGGAGCCAGTGTAGGGACATGAGAAGGGGGGTTGTGTGGGAGAACTTAGGGTGCTTGAACACCAGACAAGCAGCAGCTTTCTGAACAGGCTCCAGACGTCTGATGGCCGACGCCAGGGCACCAGCAAGGAGGGAGTTGCTGCAGTCCAGCCGGGAGATGATCAGAGTCTGGATGAATACCTGTGCCATCTCGTTGGTGAGGAATGGGCGAATCCTCCTGATGTTATAGAAGAGGAATCTGCAGGAGCGAGCAACCGATGCAACGTTTGCAGCAAATGACAGTTGGTCATCCAGGATCACACCCAGATTCCTCACAGTCCGAGTTGGCATCACCATGGTGTTGTCAATGGTGATGGCCAGGTCTCGGTGCGGGCAACCTTTCCCCGGGAGGAACATCAACTCTGTCTTATCCAGATTGAGCTTCAGGTGGTGTGTCGCCATCCACTCCGAGATGTCAGTCAAGCACGCAGCAATGCGTGTCTCTACTTGTGTGTCAGAGGGAGGAAAGGACAAGTTCAGCTGGGTGTCATCGGCATAAATATGGTAAGAGAAGTCATGCAAGCGAATAACAGAACCCAGGGATGTCGTGTACAGCGAGAAAAGGAGAGGATCCAGAACCGAACCTTGTGGAACGCCTGTAGTCAGTCTGCGAGGCTCCGACACAGATCCCCTCCATGTCACCCAGCAGGAGTGACCCATCAGGTAGGATGCAAACATTGAGAGTGCAGAGCCTGTGACACCCAGCCCCTTGAGGATAGAGAGGAGGATCTGGTGGTTCACTGTGTCAAATGCAGCTGACAGGTCCGGGAGTATCAGGACAGAGGAGAGATTTTGCTCTCGCAGAGTGTAGCGATTCTGTCACTGCAAGGAGGGCCGTCTCTGTCGAGTGACCCATCTTGAACCCAGACTGGTTGGGGTCCAGGAGGTTGTTCTGGTGGGGGTACAAAGAAAGTTGGTTAAAGACAGCATGTTCGAAAGTTTTGGATAGAAAGGGCAGAAGGGAAACCGGTCTGTAGTTTTTGACATCAGTGGAAAGAAGAGATTGGAAGTTGAGAAGGACCTCTGGGAGTTTGCCTTTTCTCCATTTGCACTCTGCCACTCTTAGGCTACGTCTGTCAGTACGTACTGAGACGGACAGCCAAGGGGCAGGTGGAGTTGGGCGTGCAGGCCTGGAGATGAGGGAACAGAGATTGTCCAGAGAAGAGGAGAGGGTAGAGAGAAGAAGATCAGTAGCAGTGTCAGGGGGTTGGAGAGAGAAAGATTCAGGTATAGGGTGGATAGAGGTAACAGAGGAAGAAAGATCAGTGGCGGAGAGAGAGCGGAGGTGTCTACAGGTGGAAACCATGTAAGTAGGGGGAGGGGCTGAGGGGGGTAAAGAGAGAGAGAGAGAGTAGGACATGAAATAGTGGTCAGAGAGCTGGAGGGGAGTAACAGAGAGATTGGAAATAGGACAGTGTCTATTAAAGATAAGGTCCGGCTGGTTGCCGGCCTTGTGGGTAGGAGGAGAGGGTGAGAGGTGAAGGTCAACGGAGGAGAGGAAAGAGAGAAGGGGATCTAGCTTGTTAGTGTGGATGTTGAAGTCACCGAGAAGGATAAGTGCAGAGTCATCAACAGGGAAGTGCGAGACAAGTGTGTCAAGCTCCTCCAGAAACTCACCAAGGGGGCCTGGTGGACGGTACACAACCACACTGGTGAGCTAGACTGGATAAGAGACAGTAACAGCATGAAATTCAAAAGAGGGCGGAGAAAATTGTGGAATGGAAACAAGAGAGTATTTCCATTTCAGGGAGATTAGCAGGTCAGTACCACCACCCCACCTCCCAGCTCTGGGAGTATGAGGAAAAGAGTACACATCTGACAGAGCTGCGGGTGTGGTAGTGTTTTCTGGCATGATCCAGGTCTCAGTTAGAGCAAGAAAGTTGAGGGAGAGAAAGGATGCGTAGCCTGAGATAAACTCAGCTTTCGGCACCGCAGACTGGCAATTCCAGAGCCCTCCCATCACCACTTGCTCAATGTGAGTGGAGAGAGTGGGATAGGCGAGATTGGTAAGGTCCCAGCGCCTAGGAGTGACCCAACGTCTATGCCAGCCCCGGGAAGAGGAGAGGACAGGAATGCGAAGGAAAGACATAGTCTATACTAGGTACACAAAATACAGATGACTGACTGGATCTAAAAAGAGCAGTCCTTGCTTGACGAAATCTTGGCTTGACGAAGTCTTGACTTGAAAAAGTCGTGCTTGCCTTTGTTTAGACTATTACGCTGCACTATTACTCTAGTTTAGACTATTACTCTGCACTGGAGGACACTAGTGTGTTTCTAGGACAGAGCAATGAACTTCACGAAGGAAATGATGCAACCAACACACGTCATAAATACTGACATGACGCGCACGATCACGTGCAAATTACGAGACGGTCATGTTGACCACTCATGGTCGTTTTAGGTAGATTTTATCATAACTTTTTTGTGTGCTATTGATCTAAAATTAATTTTAAATGCAAATATAAGCAATTTTAGGACCATTCAGGGAGCGGCAGGTCCGTATCTTTTTTTTCCACAAAATTATTAAACTTTCAAAACCCAAAACGGTCATAATTGGCATGAGCCAAGTTCTGGTCGTGTGTTTTTGAAGTTGCTCTGAGCGCAGAGAGATTGATCAATAATTTAATGCAACCTAATGGAGACTCAGGTGATACGCATTTGAAATTGACTTTAATTTTTTATGCATGAACATTTGGACAGAATCATGATTTGGAGAGATTCTCTCCAAATGTTCATGAAGGCAAAATTAAAGGGATCTCCCGAAAAGTCAAACTCATACAGACTAGCTTGGTCTAGTCAGAAAGGCACGAACTGATGAAGCCTCTTGGATGAGAGGCAAAACGTCTTAACGGATATATACCAAGTCCAGTTGCACTCGATTCAATTCTTTTGGATAACCATGACCTGGATGAATGAGAACATTCACAGACACCTTATACAGACACTGTGGAAAGAGCATCCAGGGATATTCTGTTGTTCAGTAAAGATGGTGGTCCAGACTCCCTATTTCAGGTTGTCTGTTCATCCTCTTCCAAGGAGGTCAGAGGTCAACCGCAGATCACCAACCCCAGGACTGCTATGGTGACTCCATAGCACTCTACTTTTATCCATACAGATTCTATTTTTGAGGCCTGAACCCACAACGTTCCCTTTTTCTCAGTACTGGACTGTCCACCTACTTCTGTCCTGCAGCTCCTGAGAGTTGATTCTGGATCAGACCACTACAATAACACTGTTCCTTTTCTTTCCAGAAAGTTCCACTGCTGGCGCGCCGAACATTCAGCATCTCTGCCAGACAGCTGAGGAACAAAGTCCCCGAGGCCCAGAAACTCTTCCAGGTAATAGGAGTCGGAGGTGGCAGAGTTGAAGGTGCTAAGATTTTCATTGGGATTGATGAAGAAGGACAGGATTAGGAACGAGTATATTAGAGGGACAGCTCAGGTTGGACGGTTTGGAGACAAAGCAAGAGAGACAAGATTGAGATGGTTTGGACATGTGTGGAGGAGAGATGCTGGGTATATTGGGAGAAGGATGCTGAATATGGAGCTGCCAGGGGAGAGGAAAAGAGGAAGGCCAAAGAGGAGGTTTATGGGTGTGGTGAGGGAGGACATGCAGGTGGCTGGTGTGACAGAGGAAGATGCAGAGGACAGGAAGAGATGGAAACGGATGATCCACTGTGGCGCCCCCTAACGGGAGCAGCTGGAAGTAGTAGTAGTAGTAGTAGTAGAGAATGTAATGGAACAGAATAGAACAGAACAGAATAGAACATAACATAACACAATAGAATAGAACATGATAGAATGGAACACAATAGAATTGAAAACAATAGAATAGAACACATTAGAATAGAAAAGACTGGAACAGAATAGAACAGAACAAAATATAATAGAACCCAACAAAATAGAACAGAATAGAAGAGAACAAAATAGAATAGACTGAAACACAATAGAATAGAACAAAATCGAACAGAACACACTAGAATAGAATAGAACACAACAGAATAGAATGTTCTATCCTATTCTGAATATTCAAACTAGAATAGACCTGTGATGGCCTGGCAGCCTGTCCAGGGTGTCTCCCCGCCTGCCCCCCAATGACTGCTGAAATAGGTTCCAGCATCCCCGCGACCCTGAGAGCAGGATAAGCAGTTAAGATAACGAATGGCCGGATGGATAATAGAATAGAATAGAACAGAATAGAACACGGTAGAACAGAATAGAATATTCTATTGTGGATATTAGAATATTCCATCCATCCATCCATTATCTTAACCGCTTATCCTGCTCTTAGGGTCGCAGGGATGCTGGAGCCTATTCCAGCAGCCATTGGGTGGCAGGCGAGGAGACACCATGGACAGGTCGCCGGACCATCACAGGGCCTAGAATATTCACAATAGAATAGTTTTATTCTATTGTGAATAGTAGAACAAATATTCTACCGTTTTTGTATTTCAGCAGCAGAAAACAAGGGGAGCGTGAGATTACCAGCTCCACTTCATGTTTCCAGTGAAGTGCATAGAAACATTTCTGCTGCTGTCAAACTGAGTTCAACACGTGGACAGCAACTAACGCAAACACCAGATGAAGCATGACTAGTAACAGAGGAACGAGAAGAGGCCCTGACTGAACTGACCTGAGGGTCGATCTGTTGTTTAATTTCCCTTTGTACAGATGGGGACAGCATTCGGTTAACATTGGATTTACATAATTTTACAGTTCTCTGGAGGATATGCCAGAACTTTTATAGCTTCCAGTTATTTGAGTTGAGCGGTAGAAATGAAGGACGTTTGACTAATGAAGAAGCTGGGAGGGTTTTTCTGTACATCATCCAAAGCAAGAAAGAGCCAGAGGGGGATATCCGGTTTAATCCTGCTGGGACTCCTGCAAAACTACTGCTCATTTATGTGAAAACATTTCACGGTTGTGGGAGCAACAAGAGCCTCCCACACACCGCCAAAAATTCCGTGCAAAAATGAAACTAAAATGATATCTTGACCCAGGATTTGGCAGTAGATTACCCAAGAGTTTTACAAGTTCTGAAGAAAACTCATCAGATATCACATTAAGACATTACAAATGTTTTTTCAATAACATTTCGGTTTCCATGGTTACAGGAGGACAACGGGTTGCCGGTTCACATCAAGGGAGGGACGGCTGATGTCCTGCTGTACCGGGCGACCATGACCCTCACTATAGCAGGTGCCAAATATTCAAGATAATAAATAGCAGGTGAACTACACTGTAATCTGATCACAGTAGCGTTGTATCCTGTCCTCATCCTCCCATAACGCTACACCCTGAACTTGTTCTGACCCTCACTGTAGCAAGAGAGAACGAGAAATAAAGACAGAAAGAAAGGCAGAAAGACAGAAATGTGGAGGTGAGCAAGACACCAACCCCCTAACTGCTCCTGAAATTAAAATAAACTGCTTTGAGTGGCCGTTGCAACCGGAAAAGTGCTATATAAAACTATATAAAAAGCAGTCCATCAAAGAAAGACAGAAAAAAGAAAGACAAACCCTTCTTACATCTATTAGCTTTACTTTTTATGTCATCTTTCTTAATTATCGTGCCGTGTCCGAGGTTCACAGTGAGTGACACGTCAAGTCAAACAGATTGTGACTCCGAAACCACACTACACCAAAACTGAACCATGTTATCAATAAATCAAACCATAACCGTTCCATACTCCCTTTTTCATTCTATATCCTTACCATAATACTCCATACAACATGACATCCCATGATAACATAATGCAATACAGTAACTTCAGGAACGCTCCGCTGTATCTTACGTTGACAGTAGGAGGCGCTGTATGCTGTTGACCAGGGCCGACAGCCAGTTGCCCGATGTTAAAAGTTGGTACTAACGCGAAAGAAAAATCACGTTTTCTGTCTCCTTTAGGAAGCTGCTATTCTCTCTACTGGCTTCTGGTTGCCTCCATGCCTCAGAAGAACTCGTAGAGAACTGGGTCTTGGCTCCGGCAGTCACATGGAAGATGATGCCTGATGCCTCTCATGCTTTCATTTGTTGTACAAAAAAGAAATCACTTTTCTTTCATCATGGCCATTTGTTTGTTGATTTATGTTGTTAACATGAATGTCTCCTGACTGTGTACAGGTTAAATTAAAAATCTTCCACTGAGCGGCTTAGTATTTTAAAATGTGTCTCTGTGTGTGACTGGAAAGGAGAGTCTATCTTCTGGGGTCTATCTGACTAATGTACTCTATTAAGATTTATCTGGTTTTATTTAACACATATTTTTCTTTTTGCCTCCTTATGTAATTTGCCAGCACAAAGAACAGTTGTAATAAGAGGTGTACCATAAGGCTCAATCCTGGGCCCTTTACTACTGTGTCTGTATACTGTCTTTGAGGGCCACTTTCTACCAGCACAGTACTGGTTCCCAGTACCCAGCTGGGTAGACATCATGTTGGGATGAAACATTAACTTTCTCCTCCAACTGGACAAAGATAACATTAAGGGTTACATATATGAGGAGCAGACAGAAGAAAACTAACATTCTTCCTGTCTTAAAGTGGATTTGATATCAATTTTACAACAGATTTTGACATTATTTCCATGATTTTTCCTACTTTTTCCATGAATGTCGTCCAAAATATACAAGTAACCTATAACCAGAGGACCTTCATGCTACAGCCCTGAAGTCACATGTGACACACATTGAAGTCATCTATCTATCTATCTGTCTGTCTGTCTGTCTGTCTGTCTGAATTTTATCTATTTGAACTGTAACTTACTGCAATCTTTTGTCTTGCTTGTACTTTTACATACATTTAACATACATTTATGTAAATTTATGTGGCGTTAAGAGAAAGTTAAAAGAATCTGGAGTATGTTGGTCCAGGCAGATTGGTGGTCATAAACACAAAACAGCAATAATAATAATGATAAAACTGATAAAAGAGATGAATGTTCATGATCCGACCTTACCATCACCGATGTAGCTGAGGGTAAACTCATCTGAACACAGTTTACTCGCTTTTTAATTTGCAGACATAGCCTAACCATCTTTTTAAGGGCTGACATAAATCTTCATTGCATAAATTCATAGGTGACATCAAAGTAAATAGTATCAAATTGATGTAAACTGTCAAGTATTTCAATGGGGAAACATAAATGAATGCTTTTCTGAAAATACTGCCCATACTGACAGCTGGCTGTATGATGATCCCTGACTAAAGATCAGAATTTACCCTCCTTTCTAGTCATCACTAGTCATGACCATCTATCAGACTTGACAGACGCCTGGAGGGGAAGGACAGTACTGCAAACCAGACCTAGATGTCGAAAACCTTCTAAATGGCATGGTCAACTGGTATTACAAGGGAATAATAGCAAGAAATATGGCCATCAGCTGTCTGCCTCAGAGCCAAACTGGGTTAATGTAGTCCATGGGTGATATGGTTGGGAGCTGTCCCACCTGTCATCAACACCTACTGAAGAATCAGAAGGAGTCACTAAAATGCCATGAGCTGCCAGAGCTACCATGGTACAAAGTAGGTGTGGACATTTTTGAGCTACAAGGCAAATCTTTCCTCCTCACAGTAGATTATTTCTCAAAATATCCTGAGGTCCAAACAATGCCAGACAAAACAACAAGCACAGTAATAGCAAAGGTGAAAGCCGTGTTTTCCAGACATGGTGTTCCGAAGGAAGTGGTGAGTGACCACGTGCCATTCGCTAGTGCTGAGATGAGTCAATTTGCAAGTGACTGGGGCATAACACGGTCATTTTCAAGCCCAGGTGATCCACAGTCTAACGGGATGGCAGAACGCACAATAAAGACCATTAAACTCATGCTGAAGAAGGTGGAGCAGACTAAGACAGACCGCCACCTGGCTCTACTGACTTTAAGGAATACTCTGTGACTGGACTTGGGCTCTCTCCTGCAGAAATGCTGATAGGTCGGGTCCTACGAAGCACATTGCCAGTAGCCAGTGCTGTGCTCAAACCGACGCACAGGTCGACCACCCCAGAAGTGGCAGACTGGTAAAGCAGCCTACCAAATTCAGAGATTTTCAAATGGGCTACCAGTAAAAGCTATGCCCCTACAGAGGGTTATGTGCTAGAAACGTCTGACCCCAGTAACAGTGTACAAAGACTGGGTACAAAGAGTGTACAGAGGTCTTTAAAAAATGTAATGAATGTATAGTGTGAAGAATGAACGTATGAAGAATGTAACACTGTGTTGATGTCAAGAATAGATATGGTAAACACTCAAAGCCAGACCTTTAAACAGTTCATAGTGGTCTTGTGAACAGTGTTATAGCTCCACGTTAAGCTTAAGTTAAAGAGAAAGACGAACAAAGGTATTTATGTTTCTTAATGCAGTAACTTCAAAGAGATAGATAGTTAAACAAGTCTTTAATGTGGTTGTTTTGTTTTGTTTTGTTTTTTGTTCTATGCAAAAAGGGGGATGTAGTATATGGGTTTGAACATATACACGGAGTAATACAGCGATGAGTCTATACTATAGGTAATACTACGAGAGGCCAGCAGGCGCGCTCTCAGGCGTATGTAGTATGTGTACAGAACTGAAGTCGGCGAGGACACGCATGCACGGGTGGTGTTCTTTGCTCCTGAATAAAGTTCATACAAAGGACTACCAGCCAGTCTCCTCATCATTATAAACCACAATATTAAGGATGCCAGGAACAAGCTTTGGCCTTCAGTTGAACAGGCA
Source organism: Lampris incognitus (assembly GCF_029633865.1). Lineage (NCBI taxonomy): Eukaryota > Metazoa > Chordata > Actinopteri > Lampriformes > Lampridae > Lampris > Lampris incognitus. The sequence continues at coordinate 64,608,294 of NC_079217.1, read as the reverse complement.
AGAAAAGATGGGGGGGGGGGGTTCGAGGTCCGTTTGCCTAGATTAATGGTAAAAAACTCAGTGAATGATGTGTTAACTTTGTCACACATGCCTGAACAAAACTACTACCTCTTGTAACGTGCACAGATAAATAGACTCACTAGCCCTTGGCTAACAGGTCGGACCCTTTAGTCGACTGGTTAACGTTGTCGCTCGTGGTGCGGGAGATCCGGGTTCACGTCCTGGCTGTGGCGGTTCCCAGGCTACCCCTCCGAATTCGCTACATTGGTTTCGGAAGTGAGATGGTAAGACCGTGAGGCCATCGGAAGCGCGTGCGCCCAGAGTTGTGAAGGAGCTGATATGCTGAAGCACGGGGACGTGCTTCCCGAAAGGGGGGGGGGGGTAGTGTAACGAGCACGGATAACAACTGCAACGACTGTGTGGGGGGGGATATTTGTACGGCTGCTTTTGTGTGCGTTCATGTTCGCACTCAAAGCGTTTTGCCCTTGCTGTGATCGAGGACGACTTACATTCAGGATGTAACAAGACAGAGTTATGTTTTTTTTTTCAAGAATGTCATTCATCTAAAGAAGATTCTAGGTTTTGGAAATCCCAGTGGGGGAATGATGTTCGGTTGGCACATGGTACGGAACATTCAGCTGGGGTTGGTATCTTTAGGAAAAGATTTGGGAGTGATGTCATAGCTGCAGACTTTGATTCTTTAGGTCACTTTTATATGTTAGTCATAACACAAAACCAATTTACATTTATTGTCGTCAACATATATGGTTGAAATTCCTCTTTTGATAACAATAATTTATTTGAAACTCGAGGATAAAATTTCACAATGGTTACAAAAATATCCTACCACGTCAATCATTATAGGAGGGGATTTCAATGTAACGATGGACAACACAGTTGATAGATGGCCTCCCATAAATACTACCTCGGCTAATTCAAGATGAAGCATTTTCACGGACAAATTTAGCCTTATTTATATCTGGAGAGAACTATTTTCTAATATTCGACAGTATACATGGAGTACCAAGAACTGTTCTCGCCAGTCCCGGATTGACTATTAGTTATATCTAGATTTAGTCAGTAACAATATATCTGTCAATATTATTAATACCCCTTTGACTGACCACAGGGCAATCTATAGTTCAATCTCCTTTTCTTCACATTCTGCCAAAAAGGCTTTCTTATGGAACTTAAATAATTCACTTCTTCAGATTTCAGAGGTAGAGGAGGTAATTGCCAATCTTATTAATACCTCTTGGAACAAGGCAACATTTTAAAAAATTATATGGCTCTAATTGGGAATTGCGTAAATATGAAGTAGGAAAATTTTGCAGAAAATTTGGTAGCTAAAAACAGAAGTGCAGATGAAAAAAGTTATCCTCATTTTCAAAGCAATAAAATCTGACTTGATATTGAAAAGTGTGAATATATTAGGCTTCAAAATAAAAATAAATTAGATGATATATATAAACTCAAAGAACCCAGCCACTGAGGATGCACAAGTCAGTGCATTCTTAGTGCCGGTCCCAAGCCAGGAAAAATGGGGAGGGTTGCGTCAGGAAGGGCATCCGGTGTAAAATCTTTGCCAAATCAAATATGCGGATCATAAATAAGATTTCCATACCGGATCAGTCGAGGCCCGGGTTACCAACGACTGCCACTGGTACTGTTAACCAGCAGGGTGCCGGCGGAAACTATGCTACTGTTGGGTGAAGGAGAAGGAGAGGGGGAAGGCATGTCCAGAGGCAGCTAGAGAGGAGGAATGGTAGGCGTGTGGTGGTGAGAGTTGGAACTTTGAATGTTGGCACTATGACTGGTAAAGGGAGAGAGCTGGCTGACATGATGGAAAGAAGAAAGGTAGGCATACTGTGTGTGCAAGAGACCAGGTGGAAGGGGAGTAAGGCCAGGAATATCGGAGGTGGGTTCAAACTCTTCTACCATGGTGCGAATGGGAGGAGAAATGGGGTAGGGGTAATTCTGAAGGAAGAGTATGTCAAGAGCATGCTGGAGGTGAAGAGAGTGTCAGACAGAGTGATGAGTATGAAGCTGGAAATTGAAGGTGTATTGCTGAATGTTATCAGTGCATATGCCCCGCAAGTTGGGTGTGAGATGGACGAAAAAGAAGAATTCTGGGGTGAGTTGGACGAGTTCAGGCAGGAGTTAAGACAGGCACTGGGTGGTAGTGAAGAGTTGCCAGATGGCTGGGCAACCACTGCAGAAATAGTGAGGGACATAGCTAGGAAGGTACTTGGTGTGTCATCAGGACAGAGCAAGGAAGACAAGGAGACTTGGTGGTGGAATGAGAAGTACAGCAAAGTATACAGAGGAAAAGGTTGGCAAAGAAGAAGTGGGATAGTCAGAGAGATGAAGAAAGTAGACAGGAGTACAAGAAGATGCAGCGTAAAGCAAAGCGAGAGGTGGCAAAGGCAAAGGAAAAGGTGTATGCGAGTTGTATGAGAGGTTAGACACTAAGGAAGGAGAAGAGGACTTGTGCCGATTGGCTAGACAGAGGGACCGAGCTGCAAAGGACGCGCAGCAAGTTAGGGCGATCAAAGATAGAGATGGAAATGTGCTGACAAGTGAGGAGAGTGTGCTAAGAAGGTGGAAGGAGTACTTTGAGGGGCTCATGAATGAAGAAAATGAGAGAGAGAGAAGGTTGGATGATGTAGGGATAGTGAATCAGGAAGTTCAGTGGATTAACAAGGAGGAAGTGAGGGCAGCTATGAAGAGGATGAAGAGTGGAAAGGCAGTTGGTCCTGATGACATACCTGTGGAGGCATGGAGATGTTTAGGAGAGATGGCAGTGGAGTTTTTAACTAGATTGTTTAACACAATCTTTGAAAGTGAGAGGATGCCTGAGGAGTGGAGAAGAAGCATCGTGGTACCGATTTTCAAGAACAAGGGTGATGTGCAGAACTGTAGCAACTACAGAGGTATAAAGTTGATCAGCCACAGCATGACGATATGGGAAAGAGTAATAGAAGCTAAGTTAAGAGGAGAGGTGATGATTAGCGAGCAGCAGTATGGTTTCATGCCACGAAAGAGCACCACAGATGTGATGTTTGCTTTGAGAGTGTTGATGGAGAAGTATAGAGGAGGCCAGAAGGAGGTACATTGTGTCTTTGTAGATTTAGAGAAAGCATACAACAGGGTGCCGAGACAGGAGGTGTGGTATTGTATGAGGAAGTCAGGAGTTGCAGAGAAGTATGTAGGAGTGGTGCAGGATATGTATGAGGGAAGTGTGACAATGGTGAGGTGTGCGGCTGGAATGACAGATGGGTTCAAGGTGGAGGTGGGATTAAATCAAGGATCGGCTCTGAGACCTTTCTTGTTTGCAATGGTGATGGACAGGTTGACGGACAAGATCAGGCAGGAGTCTCCATGGACGATGATGTTCGCGGATGACATTGTGACCTGTAGCGAGAGTAGGGTGCAGGTTGAGGAGAGCCTGGAGAGGTGGAGGTATGCACTGGAGAGACAAGGAATGAAAGTCAGTAGGAGCAAGACGGAATACCTATGCGTGAATGAGACGGAGGACAATGGAATGGTCAGGATGCAAGGAGTGGAGGTGACAAAGGCATTTGAGTTTAAATACTTGGGGTCAACTGTCCAAAGTAACGGGGAGTGCAGAAGAGAGGTGAAGAAGAGAGTGCAGGCAGGGTGGAGAAGAGTGTCAGGAGTGATTTGTGACAGAAGGGTACCAGCAAGAGTTAAATGGAAGGTTTACAAGATGGTTGTGAGACCAGCTATGTTATATGGTTTGGAGACAGTGCCACCGACGAAAAGACAGGAGGTGGAGCTGGAGGTGGCAGAGTGGAAAATGCTAAGATTTTCACTGGGAGTAACGAAGAAGGACAGGATTAGGAACGATTATATTAGAGGGACCGCTCAGGTTGGACGGTTTGGAGACAAAGCAAGAGAGGAAAGATTGAGATGGCTTGGACATGTGTGGAGGAGAGATGCTGGGTATATTGGGAGGATACTGAATATGGAGCTGCCAGGAAAGAGGAAAAGAGGAAGGCCAAAGAGGAGGTTTATGGATGTGGTGAGGGAAGACATGCAGGTGGCTGGTGTGACAGAGGAAGACGCAGAAGACAGGAAGAAATGGAAACAGAGGATCCGCTGTGGCAACCCCTAACGGGAGCAGCCGAAAGTAGTAGTAGTAGTAGTAGTAGTAGCAGAGGTACCTGGCATTGCCTGGGGAAAATGTTCTCACCAAAACAACCAACACGATCTGATCTTTAAGATATAATCGATGATGAAATATAGGATAATTTATGATATGATACATGTGATAAATGAATTTCAAATAAACGAATGTTATTAACGAAAATTATCAAATGTCATAATTTCCAATCCATTCATCAAGCTTCTTTGCCAATGTGTGTATTAATCGCTCAGAGCACAAGCCCTCAGGGTAAACCACGTTGCGTGCCTTCAGGCTAGCATTGACAATGTTAGGTGTAGTGCCTCCCTTGACCATTGGAAGGATTTGCCAGAAGTCTCCACAAAGCATCGTTGGAATGCATCTTTCGCAAATAAATCACATCTTTTACTTGATTTGGAAATATTTGTCAAACTGTGCAATCCCTGGAAAGTGATGATTCTAAAGATACCTTTCTTTTTGTTCTACAATGAATATTTCTGGACTTTTAAGCGAACATACAAACATACAGTCTTGGCCATCACCGCCACAAATCGCCACAAAATAAACTCAATTTCGCAAATTAATAACATTTTTTACTTGTTTTTTTAAATATTTTTCGAACTGTGCAATCTTTGGAAAGAGCTGATTCTAAAGATACCTTTGTTTTTGTTCTACAATGAGAGTTTTAAGCGAACACACAAACATACACTCTCGCTTTATATATATATATACGTATATATATATATATATACAGTGCTGCTTGAAAGTTTGTGAACCCTCCAGACATGGTCACTGTTTTTGTAAAAAACATTAAAATAAGCTTATTATACATACATCCAAATCCCAATTTGTAAAGCACACCTTCCAAATAATGGACACACACACAAAAAGAGATTTATTTTCATTATTTAATTCAACAAAGGTAGTTTACTTCACAAAAACTGAAAATTTAACATGTGCAAAAGTATGTGAACCCTTGTATTAGTAGCTTGTGGCTCCTCCTTTTGCAGCCATTACTTCAACCAAACGTCTTCTGTAACCACTAACCAGTCTCTCGCATCTGCTTATGGGGCTTTTTGCCCACTCCTCCTTGCAGAACTCAGCCAGTTGAGAGAGGTTGGAGGGACATCTGGTATGTACCAACTTCTTCAGGTCTCGCCACAACATTCTAATTGGATTAAGATCCGGACTTTGACTGGGCCTATCCAGAGTACGAATCCTCTTTCTCTGAAGCCATTCCTTTGTAGTGTTGCTGGAATGCTTTGGGTCATTGTCTTGTTGCATAATCCATTTTCGTCCCAGCTTCAACTCCCTGACTGATGGCAGGAGATTCTGGTCAAGAATTTGTTGATATGCCAGCGAATTCATGGTTCCTTGGATAATATGGAGTCGTCCAGGTCCAGAAGCAGAAAAGCAGCCCCAGACCTTCACATTTCCACCACCATGCTTCACTGTTGGGAGGAGGTTCTTTTCTTCATATGCAGTGTTGGCTTTTCTCCAAACATGTTGGTTTTGATTGTGACCAAATAATTCTATTTTGGACTCGTCTGTTCAGAGAATGGACTTCCAGAAGGCCTCTGGTTTGTCCAAGTGCTCTCTGGCAAAGTTGAAATGGGCAGCTTTGTTCTTTTTTGAGAGCAGAGGCTTCCTTCTAGCAACCCTCCCATGAATGTCATGGCTATTCAATTTTCGTCTGATTGTAGACGCATGCACATTTGTCCCAGATGCTACCAGAGGTCTGCAACTCTCTAGAGGTGATGTGTGGGTTGGCCTTTACCTGATTTATTATTTTTCTGGTGCTTCTGGGTGATAGTTTTGATGGGCGTCCACTTCTAGGCAGAGTTGCTGTCATGTTGAAGGCCCTCCATTTGTAAATTATTTGTCTTACAGTGGATGGATGGAGCTGGAATCTTTTGGAGATGGTCTTATATCCCTCCCCAGACTGATGGGCTATCACTACCCTCTTCTTCATGTCCTCGGATATCTCCTTTGCTCTCGGCATTGTTGATTTGTATGGGACCACAGTGGTTTGGTTGGTTTCCTCTCTCTTTTAATTAGTGCAGGCCAAACCCTTTCCCAAGGATGTCTCATTTCATTGGTCTGCTTAAATGATTAATTCAGCACCCAAATGTGTTTCACCACAGTGTGTTACCTGCTTGACTTAACCAATGCAGCTGGGGGTTCACTTACTTTTGCACATACACTAATTCCATGTTTCATGTAGTTTTTGGGCTACTTAAACAAGTCCCACTAAACAAGTACATGCAACTGATAAACATATATCTGACATTTCATACATAAAAACTGGTGATGATAGAATAAGAAAATCATGGTAAAACAGAAAAATCTAAACTGCTCAAGGGGTTCACATACTTTCAAGCAGCACTGTATACACACACACACACACACATATATATATATATATACACATACATATATTTTTTATTTTGTTTTGTTAAATAGCTAAAAGTTGTTAAATGGCAGAACAAGCTTGTTTCGTGCTCAATGCACTCATCAGCTGCCTACATGGTTACAGTAAACATCCTTATTTATACCGGTTGCCTACGTTCTATGTGCAGTGTTTAATTTCAGGATAGCGAGATGGGCCAATCTACGGTTAGAACTTTGATGCATTTGAACTGTCCAATGGGGATAGAGTAGGGTACAGTTAAACAAAAATATGGTACATACAGAAAATCAATGGCATATAGACCAAGTATGGATACATGAACAAAATGTTACTTACACAATTAAATGGGCATACATATAAAAAAAAACACAAAGAAAAGGTTATACACATATATTAGCAGTTCAGTTTGGGTTCAGTTACACTTAGTTACAAATTAGATGTTTTCTTCTATGTCTACAGCTGCTGGCCAGTTCCTTCCTGCTGTGTAGATTTGCCAAGTGGGGTTTGCAAATAATAAAGCATTTTTCCATGAGGCACAAGTTGCATTTTTCGGTGTTCGTAGAATATGCTCTGCTCTTGGCAAGCACCTTCCACGATATGGTATAGTCAATTCTTTTGTCCGCCAAGGACCAAATGTGGCGGCTTAGGGCTGTTGCGTTCCTTAAGTGGTTATTTCTCATGTACCCTACTCTATCCCCACTGGACAGTTCAAATGGATCAATGTTCTAACCGTAGATTGGCCCATCCCCCTACCCTGAAATTGAACACCACACATAGAACGTAGGCAACCGGTATAAATAAGGACGTTTACTGTAACCATGTAGGCAGCTGATGACGCACTGAGCACGAAACAAGCTTGTTCTGCCATTTAACAACTTTGAGCTATAAAAAATATCTTGCTCCTGAATTGTTGAGCTCTATTTCCTACATCGAAGGTTTCATTGCAACATCCTGTGGACATATATATATATATATATATATATATATATATATATATATGTGTGTGTGTGTGTTCCTACTCTTAAAAAAATTGATAGAATGTTATTGGACTTTGTATGGGGAAAGAGGGTCCACTTCATTAGAAAATCTCTATTGATGAACACTTTTGAACACGGTGGCCTAGATTTTCTTGATTTCACAACGTTAAACAACACATTTAAAATAAACTGGCTGAGGCATGTTCTAAACAATCCCAACTCTATCTGGGACGTTATCCCCTCCTACATATTTTGTAAAATAGGTGGCTTGAGGTTTTTATTAGTCTGCAATTATGACATCTCAAAAATCCCCATCAAACTTTCACAGACAGATGCTTCTCTCCTGGTCTCTCATCTTTAAACACAATCTCTCACCCCACAAGTATCTTATCTGTAACAACAGGAACATTACCTACAAAAATAAATCTATTTTCTTTGAAAACTGGTGTTAAAGTAAGATTACACGGGTTAGTCAGTTACTTAAACCAGGTGGTCAGTTATATAACAAGGCTACCGGGCAGTAACACCACCAGTCGAGCCCCCCCGCCCCCCAGACTTTGAAATATATTATGAAAAATCTCACACACACACACACCCACACACACACACACACACACACACACACACACAGGCCTACCAGGGAGCTGCCCGCTGCCTGCAAAGACGGTCTTGATGTGGTCTTTGAGGAAGCCATTGTACTGGAGCATCCTGTATAACCGCTGAAGGTTCTGGACATGGAGTTGGTATGTTATCTGCTGCTGCCACCATCCTAAAACACACACACACACACACACACACACTTGCTTGCTTTAGGTTGTCCGTCGTGTCCGATGATGACAATCCTGCCTCTGTCACTTGTGAGTCTTCTTATGGCTGTAAAGCCCAATCCGCGATCCACAATGTCTGCCACAGACAGAACCGGTGAAACCACTGACTGGGGGTGTAGGTGTGGTACTGGCTTCATGTCTCTTCAGACGTCTTCTGGTCCGTCGATCACCGCGGTCCTTCTCGAGGTTTTGCACCCCTTGTTGACAGAGCTGCCGCCAGATGGAGCGTTGGGCGTCAGTGTCCTCCAGCTGGCTCGGGTTCAGGCCGCACTTTTTTATGATGGTCTTCAGCTGGTCTTTGTACCGTTTTTCTGGCCCCCTGCCAAGCGGCGGCCAAGATGTAGCTGGCCATACATCACTTTACGCGGCAAGCGCTCCTTTGGCATCCTGATGACGTGACCGAGCCATCGAAGTTGGTGCTGGGTGACGGTAGCCTCCATGTTGATGCAGTTGGTCTTACGGAGTATTTCAGTGTGGGACACTCGGTCACGCCAGGTTATCCTCAGGATGCATTGTAGGCATCTGATGTGGAAGGCCTCAAGCATCCTGAGGTGGTGGCTGTACAGGGTCCACGCCTCACAGCTGTAGAGGAGAGTCGTGATGACAACTGCCAAGTAGAGATATTTTGGTGTGGAGGTTGAGGTCTTTGTTTTGAAAGACCCTTCTCCTAAGTCTGCCAAAAGAGGATGACGCTTGGCATACTACTTCAGTCTTTGCCACATTTATAGAGAGCCCCAGCCTACCATGCGCCCTTGCAGCAGCTGCAAGGGTAGCTTGTAGTGCCTCGGATGTGTGGGCCACAACTGCACAGTCATCTGCGTACTGTAACTCAAGGATGTGCTCAGATGTCATTTTTGTGACCGCTTGGAGCCTATGGATGTTAAATAGGTTTCCATCTAGTCTGAAGTCCACAGTAACCCCACTGTCCTTCCTGATTTCCTTGTGGAGCAGCAATGTCACACACAGGAGGAATATGTTAAAGAGAACTGGAGCAAGGATGCACCCCTGACATACCCCGGTGCACACCCTGAAGGGCTCGGATTCCTGGCCTCCAATGGTCACACGTGCCATCATCCCCACATGAAATCTTTGAAGGATGTTGACAAACTTTCGTGGACAGCCAAACTTCAGGAGGATGTTCCATAGGATGTCCCTGTTGACTGTGTTGAAAGCCTTTGACAGGTCGATAAAGGCTATGAAGAGGTTCTGATGTTGCTCCCTACACTTCTCCTGGAGTTGCCGTGCTGTGAACACCATGTCCACAGTACTCCTATTCCTCCTAAACCCACACTGTGACTCAGGCAACAGCTCCTCTGAGATGTGTTTTACCAGCCTGTGTAACATGAGTTTGGCCAGGACTTTTCCAGCAACAGCCAGTAGTGAAATGCCACGGCTGTTGCCACAGAGGGACTTGTCTCCTTTGCCTTTATATATGGAGATGATGTTAGCATCCCTCCACTGCTGAGGGACGGTTTCGTTCTTCCATACATGTGAGATGAACAGGAAAAGTGCACGGGTGCAGAGGTAGCCTCCCTGTTTAAAAATCTCTGCAGGGATACTGTCAGGGCCAGGGGTCTTGTTATTTTTCAGCGACCTAACTGCACAATGAACCTCTTCAAAGGTTGGTGGAAGGTCAAGGTCTTGGATGGTGGGGCGGACAGGTAGTTCATCCAAGATCGAGGGATCTGTTGGGGAGGGCTGGTTCAAAAGAGTCTCAAAATGTTCTGCCCATCTTTTTGTGATGAGTTTCTGGTCCTTTATGAGGGTGGTACCATCATCAGACTTCAGGGGGGAGACAGAGCAGTTTCTTGGGCCGTAGATGGTTTTCACTGCATCATAAAAGTTGTGCATATCATTTCTATCGGCATGGGATTGTATTTCATTTGCCTTAGATATCCACCACTCATTCTGCAGGGCACGCAATTTTGACTGCACCTCTCTCCTGGATGCTTGCCATTGTTGCCGGAGTGTAGCTGAGGTGGGATTGTTGAGGACAGCACTGTGTGCTTTATGCATGCCTTTGAGTATGGAAGTTATTGTGCCTGTGTTGTCATTGAACCAGTCCTGGTGTTTTCTGCTCTTGTAACCGATAGATTGGGATGCTGCGTTGTAGAGTCTGGAGCTCATGGAAGACCATTTCCTGTCAATGGAATCATCCGTTCTCAAGAGAAGCTCAATGTCTTCCAGGTTTTCAGCCAGAGAGAGGCGGAGATTGTTCTGGACCTCAGCCTTTTCTAGCCGGGTACAGTCAAGCTTCTTCTTTCCTGACCTTTGGAGACGAACAGCAGGGCGTACCTCCACCTGGAGCCTGGTCATGATGAGCCGGTGATCTGTCCAGCACTCAGCACCTCTCATTGCACGAGTGAGACGTCTTTTGTATCAGCGCGTCTCACAATGATGTAGTCCAATAGGTGCCAATGTTTGGAGCATGGGTGCATCCAGGATGTTTTGTGCTTATTTTTTAATTGGAAGAGGGTGTTTGTGATGGTCAAGCCATGCTCAGCACAGAGGCTTAGGAGGCGCAGTCCATTTGCATTGACTTTCCCAATGCCATGCCCCCCAATGACACCACTCCATACCTTGTTGTCTTTCCCCACTCTGGCATTGAAATCGCCCAGCAAAAAGATCTTGTCCTCCTTGGGTATATGACGGAGAGCCTCATCTAGTGACTGGTAGAAGCGGTCCTTTACGTCATCCTCTGATGGCAGTGTTGGTGCATAGGCACCTAGGAGGGTGGCATAACGTTTCTTGGCCAGAGGGATCCTGAGTGACATGAGCCTTTCACTTATGCCAATCGGTGTTTCAATGAGTCTTGGTAGGAGGCTGTTTTTTATTGCAAATCCCACACCATGCTGATGTTGTCCTCCTGCAGGGTATCCCTTCCAGAAGAAGGTGTAGGTGTCCTCCTTCAGGGAGCCTTCATCCAGGAACCTGGTTTCGCTGAGTGCAGCAATGTCAATATTGTAGCGATTGAGTTCCGCTGCAATTAGTGCAGTCCTTCGCTGAGGTCTTTCGGCATTAACATCCAGCAGAGTTCTTATGTTCCATGTTGCCAGTTTAAAGGAAATTATTTTCTTTCTTTTATTTCGACCGCAGGGTGGAATGTCCCAATAGGTGCGGTAGCCTATCCAGGATGTTTTGAGTGGGCCATGTTTAGGCCACCTTTCTAGGCCCCTCCTCAGTTGGGGTGAGCAGTGTGGCTCCTAAATAGGGCTACTCAGACACACAGGGGTCTGCCGAGAGCAGCTGCCACTCAAGCCCAGCTGCTGGCGACCATGAATAGCCCTGTGCCGCTGGCGTGCAGGGGTCTGATTAGGAGCTTCCAGTGCATTCATACCTGCTCCCGTCACCAGACACCCCATCGCTGCCAGACTTTGATCCATATTCCGGTTGCTGGTCTCACCGAGGCAGAGGTGGATACCTGTGCAAAGAGATTATTTACAGTGCCGCTGGGGGTGCGCATGTCCCAGCAGCACTTCTTCACTGTGAGAGGGTGGGATCCGGTGGCAAGGGGGGCCCAAGACGACCAGCACTCTTCCACAGCTGCAGGAGGCTGCCGGAGCTCCAGTCTGTCAGAGGACCGCCTATCGTGCGCCGCCATGCACGTTGCTTTTCTCTCAGGGTGTGCTCCCCTAGCCTTTGTCATCCTACACTTACCCACAGGGCAGTGGGACAGTGGTTGGTCAATGCCAGGGCGTATCCACTTCACATGGGCCTGCGCATTAGACCTCTGGGGACCACTGTAGCTCCGAGATCCCCTACAGTTTAGCCAGGGACCGCAAGGTACCCAGTTACCATGTGTGGCCACGAGGAGGCACTGCAGGAGTCTTGGCGGTAGAGAGGCTATGTACTGGCAGGGGAGACTTACGCATTCGGCTCCTCTTTTCACCCCCGCAAAGAGGGCTAGCCGGCGGCAGTAGCTGAGAGCAGAGAGTAGCAAGCAGAAGCAGCATGCAGCATGCACTAACTACAAGCACTACTACCCCAGTATTACTGCACTGACACATCACACACGCCCTGTGCTGCACGCGCATATACACACACACACACACACACACACAGTGGTACTGTTTCTTTTCAGGTTCATGTTCATGAGGGAATCCAGAAACATCGCAGTGGTTTGGAGGTCTTACAAAGATGGAGGTAATTTCTGCGTCATGTTGGTTCGATTCTTTACATGAGCTCTCATCCCTGTTTGCTCTCTTATCTTTCTCTCTGTCCCTCTCTCTCGCTCCCTCCATCTCTCTAGTTGATTTCTGTGCTCATGGTGCTGGGTCCCATCCAGAGGACACAGTATTCAGATCACACTCTGTTTCTGGGTGCTTTTCATATCTGCTTTTGAAGATACAACTTGTGTATCCAGACTCGTCTTTCAGTGCCATCTTCTGTGACCAAAAGATAAAAGTTGCATTGAAACAAAGGTCCCCTGTGATGGCCTGGCGGCCTGTCCAGGGTGTCTCCCCGCCTGCCACCCAATGATAGCTGGGATAGGCTCCAGCATCCCCGAGACCCTGAGGGCAGGATAAGCGGTTTGGATAATGGATGGATGGAATTCCTCTCAGTTTATACTGCAGCGAATTCAGGGGGGCAGCCTGGGAACCGTCACCACAGCCGGGACGCAAACCCGTATCTCCCGCACCACAGGCGACAACGTTAACCAGTCGACTAAATGGTCCGACCAAAGGCCGGGCTGCCCCCCAAATTCGCTACAATACCATTCCCTTAACGCCAGAAGAATTCTCTATTGTGTTTGACGCCGATCCTTCAGGTGGGACTGTGTGGACTTTAAGAGGTATTTCTTTCTCAACTCCTGCTGTTTCAGCTTTTGATTCTTGTGAAACAGATGTGGGACAAATACGTTTTTCAGCCAGTCACCACAACAACAACAAAAGGAGCACGTTTCCAACTGTGTGGTCTGATACCGGAAGGGTGTTGTTGATAGTATTTTCTGGAAACAACTTTGGTCCTCACCATATAAATATCTTTCAACAAATAAGATGAGAGCAGTGTGACTGAAGTTGTTGCATAAATACTACCCAGTCAACCGTGTTATTTCTTCCAGATTGAAAAAGGACATTGACACCAGCTGTTCTTGTTGTAACGCCACTCCTTAAACAACTGTAGACTTGTTTCGCACGTGTTTCTATACACAACAGTTCTGGTCAGATGTTCTGGTCTTTATACAGATGTTCTTTAATGAGATTTATTTGTCCTCTAAAGACATTCTTTTTGGGCTTTTTGATTACACAAAGGACGAGCATGACAAATATTTTATAATACATTTTATCTTTATATTTGCCAAATTCTGTGTTCATAAATGTAAATGTAGTAACTGTAGATCTTTCTTTCCCGTTTTCAAAAATGACCTTTCAAAACATTTAGAAAGTATTAAGCATTCAAAAAATACTAAGGCTGATAAGTCATTGCATCTATAGGAATATTTTAATGTAGATCGTTATTTTGTTTGTGTAAAATAATGCTGCTTTGCTTTTGTGCTTCCCTTATTGTAGGTCTTTATTATTTTTCACTCAGCTTGTACCCCCTGCCTGTGTTTTGTTCCTGCTGTTTTGTTCAATAATAGTAATAATAATAATAAAAAAAATAATAGAAAAAAGAAACATAACACTATTGTGACCTAAAATGGCCACGACAGCTGAAACGGAACAGAAAGAGCAATAAAAAAATATATGTGTGAGCGCGCCCTCTGGTGGCTACTCCAATTAGTTCACCTCATTACACCAGCAGAAACCAAGTACCACTCGCTGCGACATGCGGGAAGGCGTGGTGGACATCCAACTCCTCCCACATCCAACTCCTCCCACATGCAATATTCAAGAAGCACGTTGTTGCACATGATCTGTGCATTCATCGTAGACTGATTAAATAAACCATGTATGGAGACACATTATGTGTTGTAGCGTAACTAAGTTAATCTGTAAGTTGTATTTGATTTTGTTAACAATGTGTTACCCGATACTGTTCTTTGACATGTCCCTCATCCAAACTGCAAGAAGTGCGGGGTTGCATAGGATCTCTTACGGGTATAGGGCAACTCCTGTAGCCTACTATTTGTTATAGGTGACCGCTTACTATGGAAGAAACGCTGTATTTACGTCTTATTGTCTAACGAACTTGATATTGCTCATAATGTGTAAGCCTAGACGGAGTATTAAGAAATTAAAACATTGTATTAAATGGACATTGCCATCAAATTTGACACAGGTCGACACGTGGACCAAATGTAAAATATTATTCCTATTCCACTTACTTCCTCTGTTGAAGGCCCCAGGCATTACAATGAATACTTTATTATAGTGCTATAATATATAGTATGGAGCACTGTGTATTGTGCTACCTAAAGCTTATGGCACAGTACCAATAAGTTCCAATTGTAGCCTTAATGTGTGGGGAAACCGTCAGTGCAATCAACAGTGTTAAACTCATTTACAACCTACCAAATATTATACTAGCTCACACTTGTGACAATCAAAGACATTAGACAAGTGTTAGGAACAACAATGTATTGGAACAAACAAACACACACACAACTGAACATTTTTGAAATAAATAAACTGAACATTTAAAATAAATAAATGAAATGCCGAACATAATTTAAACATTTCAAAACTCCAACAGATTACACATCATCAGACACACACACACACGGTGACAGAGGTTATTCAATTAGTTCCACCGCCTCTTCCTCTTCCCACTCCTCTTCCACTCTCCAATCCATCTGGTCCTGGTCTTGATCTGGAGGCACGTCTGAGGCAGAGCTGGTCGAAGTCGAGAAAGAAATAGGCTGACTGTTCATGACATCATTTAATTGAAGTATGAGTAGTGAGTGCATACCTTGTAGAAAGTGTCATGTTTTCTAAAATTACATGGCACCACCACCTTCTCAACCATGGAATGTCCCGCTAAGATACAGGCAAAAAATAAAATACAACAGAATTTCAAAAATACAGTTCAAATGTATGCAATAGCTAGAAAGTAAAAAGCGAAGTTCTTTACCTGGTTGAAGTCAAACGACCACCCCAATGCCATATAAAGGGCGTACTGTAAAATACAGATGCAAGTCAGAAAAGAACATTTCTATACAAGCACATTTTTGTATTTTGGTTTACACACACACACACACACACACACAAAATCACTAGACAGATATGAATTTATTTCAATTTATTTTGTTGTAATAACTCTAATTAAGCTACCGTCTATGACTTTGACAACATGCAGAGGGACAATACAACATCAGAACAGACCTTCAGAACGTGAAGGTTATTTTTCTCCTGAACAGCCTTCCAGAGGGAACTTTGAACTGTTCCAATTACTTAAATAAAGCTAATATATTCTGAAACATTTTGGCATCAGGAGCTGTGAAGTACAAAGTGTCAATGGCAACCAAGATATCACAGTACCTGTTACATTCCATGTTGTTAAGGTCTACCACAAGGAGCGGTAGAAGATATTTGCTTGTCCTTTTTTTCCACATCACGCATAATCTTCACACCCCGATCACAGTCCATCGATTAGATGCTCTGACATCAAAATAAAACATATCAGTCATCTGTGGAATGTGCAGCAGGGCTGTAAGAACCTATTCCATCACCCAGAACCCTCTGATACTAACAAATGGTCTGCCAAACTCTGAACAATGTAATAGGTCTATCAAAATGTCAACAGGCATTGAGCATTCCTGTTCTAGGAATGATATGTGGCTTTGGAGACAAGTTTGAAGGAAGGAGGTAGGACCAAATTATAACACCAAAGTCAACAACATTATGTTACACTAAATCAAGCAAAAAAAAACACACACACACTTGTGAAAGGGTAGTGTGTGTGTATACATATAAAGACTCACACAGAGGAACCAATGTCCTGGTTTCCACACAGGGAAAATCAGCAAGTCTTTTCTTCCCGCATCAGCCTGTAGGTCATCATCAAGCAAATAAGGACCACAACCCCCTTTCCCACAGTTCAATTGCTCCATCAATGATATTTAGACTGCCTCCAATATCAGCACATAATGACAACAAATGGTCATGTCCTTATTATGAGTTGTTACTACATGATTGCACTGTTTATGTCTGTGCTATAATAAAACAGAGAAACAACAGCAGATGCATGATGTTAGAAATTATTATACCAGCTTTCAATATTAAACTTCTAATCATAAATGTGTCACACAGGGTATGGACAACCAAGATAGGGAAAATTAAACAAGCTTACAGGTAGGTCAAAAAATGGGTTTCGGCAGTGTGGTGTATGCCAAGTGGCAACCACATACGCATCAGCTGCATAGACATCCTTTCCCTGCCAACACAAGAGTGAAATATACACACAAAGCTTGATGACTATGTTTAGAAGATACGTAATATTCAATGTAAAGTAAATAAATGCCTTCACACACCATCCGGCGCGCCATGTGAGAGATGAGTTCAAGCAACTGTTGGCAATCTTAAGAAAGAAAAGCAGAGGTGTATATATGCAATCCCACATGCGCTTTCAACCCCAGGGATGTGCTGTGGGTCTGCAGGGCCTGGTACATTTGCATATATGGTAACCTGCAAGACAGCAACAACACCAGTTATAAATACTAAAGAGAATTGTATAGTTTTATTATGTACAACCACCCATATCAATGTCTACAATCCTACCTTTGCGTGGCTGCTGTGAAATTGAATATGGAGTGACATCTTGTATAGTTCAGTGTTTCTCAACCAAGTCCTCAAGGAACCCCTATCCTGCATATTTTCTTTGCAACCCTGAATAGGTACCTGTTTGTAGTTATTCAACCAATCAGCAATGAATTTTGTCAGATGTTACACACCTTGCATAATTAAGTGCTGCGAGATGATTGGTCGAGTAAGTACAAGCAGGGCTACCTATGCAGGGTTACAATGAAAATCTGCAGGATAGGGGTTCCTTGAGGACTGGGTTGAGAAACACTGGTATAGTTCGCATGTGGTGTAGGTACAACAGGGGCATTTGTAAACACCGCCCAGAAGAAAGGCATGGCTGTCAGGACTGCCCTGAAAGTGTGTCGGATGCTGAAAAACATGTTAATCTTACTTTGTTGTACAGGGGGACATTAAGCTTGTCTTTTACCAGCCCGGATAAAGACCCTTTATATATCAAAAACCGATGCACACTAGGCCTACTAGGCAGGGTGTTTTCTGTGCATCAAAACTACGCCTGCAGCCTGAGGAATTAATTATAATCATATGCAAGAAATGCATTATTTTTTACACGAAGACAATAACACAGCAACGCAGCGTACTATTTTGTTACCAACGTTGTCGTTGTTGTGCTGTATCATACCAGCTAAATGCAAATAACCTAATTGTAGTATTGGGAAACTGTGCTTCTGAACACCGCTAGCTAAATACTGATGTGACACTAGAAACCCATAGCACTAGCTAACTTTTTGGCCAGGGCGAACTGTTGTTTGAGTTCACACTGTGGGCTACACACCATGCATAATTTCTCCAGACAAACTTGATGTGAGGTTAACTTCACACAACGGAACTAATATTACATGGTATACATTACACAACGCGCACCATGCCACCATGCTAGCACCTACCATAACGTTACTTCCGCAGCTAGAAGCTAGGAGCTACAACTACCCGACAATAACACTAACATGGACAAAAAACATGATACAATTAACCAACCATATAAAATCATAGAAGCATGTCTGAAAAGTATCGTTATCATATTACAACGGTGGGTTTTTCACTTACCACCATGATGGAACTTCCCGACTTCTTGACTTTTGACAAGCCCGCCGCTCGCTCAACTGGCTGTTTTCGCAAGTAGGAAGTGACGTAATGGTGACGAACGCTTGGATGTGGGCGCGGTTGGATGTCCACCACGCCTTCCAGCAGGTCGCAGCGAGAGGCTTCTCGCAGAAACAGCGAAAAATAGGAAAGCGCCTTCTGGTGGCCACTCTAATTAATTTTTGCCCTTCCACGCTGGGGGAATTACACACGGGACATCTACTCCTGTATTTTCACAATGTGTGTCTGGTGTGTGGTGTGTGTCTGTGCGAGAGTCCATAAACGGCCAAACTAAAGCACTTGGGGCCTTGATTCTTTTTGGAGGCTATTGGGGATGATCAGGGGCACCTATAAAAAATAGCAGAAAATTAAACTTATGCATAATTATGCATAAATATGCATTTTTCTAAAAATGGCTAAAAACGACTTTTCTCGGCATTTCAGATGATTCTGAGCATCTTTGATTTTTTCACCTATAAAATTTTTTTTCTGGGACTTAGAAATGTTATGGCATTATGCAAAATAAATGCATTTTTCAAAAATCCACTTATGATCCTCATTTTTTTTGGAGGTGGTAGGTATTGTTCTAGAGAGGACCAGAAAAATAGCAGAAAATTAAAATAATTATAATCATTACGCATAATTATGCAAAATATGCATTTTCTAAAAATGGCTAAAAACCACTTTTCTCGGCATTTCAGATGATTCTGAGCATTTGGGGGGGAGGGAGTTGGAGTAGGGGCGGGGTTTAGGGGCAGTGGGAAGGCGGTTAAGCTGGCAGGATGGCGAGGAGGGAGATTTAGACGGGTGGATAACCAAACCGCTACATTGTAGCGGGGTTCTTCTAGTTCAGCGATACTCAAAGTGTGGTCCGCGGACCACCAGCGTGACGGTGCCACGGCGATGACAGCCAAACACAAGGGCCTGGTGACGCGTGACCGCGCTGTCGCTCCCTCTGCCGCATCGACGCACTGCTGTATCCACAGAGAGCAATTGGCAGTAAAAAAAATGCCACCCTGTCTTAAACAGGTTTTGGACGAGGCCGTAAAAATTGTCAACTTAATTAAAAGCAAGGCACTGAACTCACGTCTTTTTAAAGTTCTGTGTGAAGAAATGGGGAGGGAGCACACAAGACTTCTTTTCCACACAGAAGTTGGCTGGCTATCGCGTGGTAAAGTTCTCACCCGCCTGTTTGAACTGCGCGATGAAGTCAAGCTGTTTTTGCATCAAACTGATGAACTTTATGGCAGAATGCATGACTTTCAATGGCTCGCAAAACTCGCCTTTCTTGCTGATGTGTTCAGCACGCTTAATAACCTGAACTTAGCACTGCAAGGAAAAGCGCTCACGGTTTTTACAGTGCAGGACAAAGTTAAAGCCACTCCCATCAAAATGGATCTGTGGTGCGCGCGTCTTGATCGCCAGGAGTTTGACTGTTTCCCAAGTCTAGCCGATTTTGTCCTCGAAGCTGAAGAGGTTCTGGATAGCAACACACTTGCAGCCTTCAAGGAACATTTGCAAGGCATTCACATGCAATTGGGAAGATACTTTCCAGAATTGGATGTGCACCTTGAATGGATCAGAAATCCATTTGGAGACCAACCTCACATTGAGCGCGTCGGTTCCAAACTATCAGCACGGAAGGTGGATAGTCTTGTGGACATTGCATCAGATGGAACACTGAGAATGGCGTTCAGAGAAAAATGCTTGACAGACTTCTGGGTTCTTGTCCAACCTGAACATCCTGAGCTGGCTGAGTCTGCTTTGCAAGTGTTAATGCCGTTTTCAACCACCTACGTCTGTGAAGTTGGGTTCTCCACACTGGTTGGTTTGAAAACCAAGCAGAGGAACAAGATCGATTAGCCCCCTGTATGAGACTGAAACTCTAGTGTGGAGCCAGACATTGAGTCAGTGATACAACAGCAAAAGCAACAGCATTCCTCCCATTAGTTGTTGACTGCTGCTACCTGTAAAGCTGTTATGCTTATTTGAAATGTGTAATTTCATAGCTTCACAAGAGCCAGTAGTAAGATTTGATTCCTATTACAACGAATTTTTGTTAAATTAACATTAATAGTTCACTCCTTTAATGATGAATTCACATTGAGTTCACCCTGACAGTGGTATTTCAAATAAATTCCCATGTTTTATTCATCACATCACAACCAAAGGCAATAGCTCTGAACAAAATTAATATGAAACAGTAATGACACATACATCTCACAAAAATCGCGGTCAAGGTATATGGTAGAAGCCTAGCCTAATTTTGCTAGTAGCCTATTTATTACATGTTTTGTATTGTAATATTCTGCAGACACAATTTGTAATATAAAACATAATATGCTATTGTAAGCCTAATATAGACTGTTTTAAAAGGTTTTTTGGGGGCGGGGGAGGGGGGGGTGTTGGCCGGCTGGTTAGGTGGTCCACGGAAAAAATTTTTATGATCAAGTGGTCCTTGGTGTGAAAAAGTTTGAGAACCCCTGTTCTAGTTCAAATATAATGTCAGGGTCTTTATTCCGACGTTAAAAATATGGCTGGATAAAAAGTAAGGGGTTCACAACATCCCACTTTAGCTCTGTGGGTGTGTGAGGGGGGGGGGTTGGAGGGACCAATCGCTTCAGTTAAATGCAGCTCGAACAGCAAAAAACGTGTATAAATACAAATACAAATACAATAAATACGGCAGCGGCAGCTTCTATGGATGAACATAAACAGTATTGTACACCACTCTTCGTATTCACAACTGAAAGTACAATGAGAAAATGTAAAAATAAAACAACCTCCATTACACTGTTGTATTAGCATTAGCCTACTGCTGTATTAGCATTAGCCTATTGTCTTGAAGTCTACAACAGCGACATCAATATTAGCTACGTCTTGGTCTTACGCACCAAACATACATATGCAACTCAAAGTTACACAAACAACACTCTTACCGTCCGACTCGCGTTTATAAACGGTCCTAACAAACCTCTTATGGCGGACACAAGACCCCCTCGCCCTCATCTGGTCCGCAGTCTTTCGCCTTCTCTGCTCTGCACGGTCCAACCGAACGTGGCCCCGCCGAACGTCGTTCACTTCCTGACAGCGTGATGACGTCGGCGATACGCGTCCCATTCTTAAAGCGACAGTAGCATACGCGTCGACGTAACAGAAATAGGGACTTGAATCGTGGTTAAGGATTCCTGCGAATTTCTTTACATTCTACACTAATACTCCTCTACCACCGGGTTAAACACACACACGTGTGTGTCTGTGTGTGTGTCTGTGTGTGTGTGTGTTTATTGTCCCCTTTATCTTTGTCTTAAGAAAATTGAATCATATTACATGAGTGTATTGTAGCGAATTCGGGGGACAACGCAACCACAGGAGCTGCCGCGGCCGGGACGCGAACCCGTATCGCCCGCACCGCAGGAGACATCGCTAACCGCTCGACTAAAGGGTCAGACCCCCCACCCAGCGGCCAGCGGGTCTTCTTATCCATGCACGTTACAGTATGTTCTTAATCTGTTAATGGTAGTGGGTACCACTACTACTGCTTCCTGGTCATGGGGCGCTCCATAGTCCGAAAAATCCATTGTGAACATGCGGTGACGTGCCACTTCCCTGGAGCCACTACTCCTCACTAACATCCCGGGGAAACTCCCAAGATTCCTTGATTCATTTCCAACAGTTGTGAGTCCACGTTGGCTCCAGTGACACCGCCCGTCAGCAGTCCGAGCTGACAAAAGGGGATTTTATTCGTCTCTTTAATCCCTCAACAGCTGTGGAAAAACCACTGTTATTTCTGACCCAGTTCCTGCACCGGGCAGGGTAGGGTGTACCGTGTAGGGTATTTTAGCAAAATTCTCAGCATTCCTACCTGGTTCCTCTCTGTGAGTACAGCACACAACGTTGGTTTTATTCACAAAATTGACTTGTTCTGGGAGCGCTCCTCTGTATAGAAGAGACGGTCTTCACCTGAACATGCTTGCTGCTGATTTGCAGTTCACTGTTCTGTCCTCCACATGTGACTGACTATATCACACAGGTGCCTTCCTGACTCCTCTTCGTCCTCTTTGCCCACAACAATGACTGCCGCATCCATTACTCACGTCGGCTCCCCCTTGTGGTGTGATCAACACTACTATTCGAACGTTTCCCATTCCATCTCAGTTCCCACCACCCCTGCCCAGACCCCATGACCCCCACCACCCCTACCCAGACCCCATGACCCCCGCCACCCCTACCCAGACCCCATGACGCCCACCACCCCTACCCAGACCCCATGACCCCCACCACCCCTACCAAGATTCCCACCACCCCTACCCAGATCCCATTGTAATATTTGCTAGTAATATTTGATTTGCTAATGTCCCTTACGGCTTTCCGTAGCGCCACAACAAAGTCACGTGATGTACGTAACAACGTCAGTTGGAATCCGGTCGGTGAATAAACACCCAGCACGAGAGAAGTCGTCCTTGCTTCATTAATGTTATAAGTTAACATAGCCAGAGGGCACAGATCATTACATGGTGTCAGAGTAGCGGAGTTTAAATACCCAATATGGATTCGTACGGCGTTCCAGCTCCACGGATGGACTGGGAATCGGCGAACTTACCTGAAGCATGGAGACGATTTCGACAAACAACGGAGCTAATGTTCACGGGCCCCCTGCGCGGGAAGAACGAAGAGGAGAAATGCAGCTACCTCCTGCTCTGGATAGGGGAAAAAGGGCGCGATGTGCACAACACTTGGACACTCAGCGGAGAACAAGCCAAGAAGCTAGAAACGTACTACGATAAGTACACTGAGTACATCACCCCCAAAGCAAACCCGATTTATGCCAGATATAAATTTCATGAAAAGATGCAGGGAGAGAGTGAATCCTTCGAACGATTTATAACTGAGCTAAAGCTCCTAGTCAAAGACTGTGGCTACCCAAATGCCGACGAGATGGTCAGGGACCGCATCGTGTTTGCCACCAACTCACCCAGAGTGAGAGAAAAGCTACTTAGCCAGGGAGCTGAGCTAACGCTAGAAAAAGCCATAGATGTAGCCCGCTCACACGAGCTAGCAAAGCAACAGCTAACGTTTATGGGCCAGGGCAGCACACATGAAACGGTGCACGCATTAGGCAGAAAGACTTACAAACCGAACGCACCCAAAGCAGCTAACGCTAACTTCAGACAAAGGGACGTTAGCACCGCCGCCAGGGCGTGTAGCTATTGTGGAGGGCTACACGGCGCTAAAGCCACTTGCCCAGCTAAGGGTAAACAATGCATTAAATGCAAGAAGCTCAATCATTTTGCTAAAGTATGCAAGTCTAGCTCCCAGGGACAGACAAAGTACTACCGCGGCACAGTACATGCCGTCGGAGAGAACCCAGAAGAGTGCACCACTGACAGAGAACAGGAAGAACTGTACTTCGACAACATTACAGTGGAGAGCACCGCTGTGGGAGAACAGACAGAGCTGTACATAGACTGCATCTCAATAGAGAACAACGGAAAAAGCAACGAGCAGGCTTACGTAGAGGTTGGAATTGGCACACCTCCACAGAAGGTAAAGTTTAAACTAGACACTGGGGCACAGGCCAATACTATTCCCACCAACCTGTTCCAGGCGCTGTTCAAAAATGTGACACTGAAACCAGCAATACACAGACTCACTGAATATGGAGGAGGCGCGCTGAGCGTGAAAGGCACATGCAAACTCAAATGTAAGTACAGAGACAATGCAATGATGCTGGACTTTTACGTCATTGACACAAACGCCCCACCAGTCATGGCAATGAAAACATGCCGTGACCTAAACTTGGTAAAAATAGTGATGGCTGTGAGCGAGGAAAACAATGTCACATCACAGAGCATAATGGATGAGTATGCAGATGTTTTCCAGGGAATAGGAGAGTTCCCAGGCGAGTGCACCTTCCGCGTCACACCAGATGCAACGCCGGTCGTCTGCCCGCCACGCAGAATCCCCATCGCCCTACGCAGCAAACTGAGGGACGAGCTTGACAGCATGGAGAAAGGCGGCATAATCTGTAAGGTAACAGAACCCACAGAATGGGTGAACGCACTCGTCATTGTTGAGAAGCCAAAGACAGGCAAACTTAGAGTGTGTTTAGACCCCAGAGCTCTTAACAAAGTGATACAACGACCTCACTATCCCCTCCCCACGCTGGAGGACGCCACCACAAAGCTCGCTGGAGCTGAGTACTTTAGCGTGTTAGACGCGCGGTCAGGCTATTGGGCCATCAAACTGAGCACTGAATCCTCAATGTTGACGACATTTAACACAGTGTTTGGCAGGTATCGTTTCCTCAGACTGCCATTCGGAATCGTGTCCGCTCAAGACGAGTTCCAGAGACGCGTGGATGAAACATATGAAGGATTGGACGGTGTGACGGCCATAGTGGACGACATACTAGTGTTCGGCAAGACTAAAGAGGAACATGACCAGCGTCTCAGAGCGATGCTGAAGCGCACAAGGGAGCGAGGGGTGCGGCTCAACCCCGACAAGTGTCACATATGCGTGTCCGAGGTAAGCTACTTCGGCCACACGCTCTCACACGAAGGCATCAAACCAGACCCACACAAGGTGAAGGCGGTCAAGGACATGCAACCCCCACAGAACAAAGCAGAGCTGGAGACAGTCCTCGGCATGATCAACTACCTCGCCAGATTTGCTCCACACCTCTCACAGATAAACTCACCCCTCAGACAGCTTCTGAAACAGGACAGTGAGTTTGTGTGGGATGCAGTCCACGACAAGGCGTTCCAAGAGATGAAGAATCTCATTACACAGCACCCAGGTCCAGTACTCTCATATTTCGACCCGCAGAAAGAGCTGCGACTCCAAGTGGATGCATCCAAAAGTGGCCTTGGGGCTGTCATGCTCCAAGATGGCAAACCAATTGCCTATGCGTCCAAGTCACTCAACAGCACTGAAGAAAACTACGCACAGATAGAGAAGGAGCTCTACGCTGTGGTCTTCGGCTGCAAGAGGTTCCACGAGTACATGTATGGACGAAAAGTGATTGTGGAGTCAGACCACAAGCCTCTGGAGGCAATACTAAAAAAGCCACTGGCAGCAGCACCACCCCGGCTGCAACGGATGATCCTGGCGCTCCAAAAATACGACATCCAAATCATCCACCGCCCCGGTAAGGACATACCGGTGGCCGACACACTGTCACGCAAGTCAATAGAACACCACGACAGTGACCTACAGGAAGGGATGGAGGCCCAAGTGCACACAGTCCTCAGCAACATCCCTGTGAGCGACACAAGACTCACAGAAATCAAGCAGGAAACAGCGCAAGATCCACAGCTCACCGCACTCAGACGAGCCACACTCACTGGCTGGCCAGACACAAAGAAAAAGTGCCCGCCCAGCATCCAGGAATACTGGAACCACAGAGCAGAAATCTCAGAAATGGACGGTATCCTGTTCAAAGGTGAGAGAATCATTGTCCCCCAAAAGCTTCGCAAGGACATGATACAGCGCATCCATGCCAGCCACCTTGGCGTGGAAAAAAGCAAATGCCGAGCAAGAGACTTACTGTTCTGGCCTGGCATGGGGAAACAGATCGAGGATGCGGTAGCAGACTGCAGCATATGCCAAGAACGGCGCAGCGCAAATGCAAAGGAACCAATGATGTCACACGCCATACCCGAGCGGCCGTGGCAAGTGATAGGCACAGACCTATTCACATGGAACTCACAGGACTTCATAGTCACTGTGGACTACTACTCCAGATTCTTCGAGCTAGAAAGACTTTACAGCTGCACCTCATCTGCCGTCATCATGAAGCTGAAAGCAGCAATGGCTCGACACGGAATCCCCGAGACTATCATCAGCGACAACGGTCCGTGCTACAGCTCTGGTGAGTTCCGCAACTTCTCACAGACATGGGGTTTCTCACACACCACCACAAGCCCCCACTACCCACAGAGCAACGGCCTCTCCGAGAAGACTGTCCAGACGGCCAAACGCATCCTGGACAAAGCCAAAGCTGAGAACAAAGACCCCTACATGAGCTTGCTGGAGTATCGCAACACACCGGTGGACAACCTGAAATCACCGGCACAGCTACTGATGAGTCGGAGGCTGCGGTCCATTCTCCCATCAACAGCAAAACACCTGCAGCCACAGATCGCCAGTCAGGAGGATGTTCACAAAAGGAGAGAGGTATGTCAACAGCGCCAGCAGGCATACTACAACCGAACAGCCAAACCTCTGCCCCACCTGCCCGCAGGCACACCAATCCGCTTCCGGCAGGAGGATGGATCCTGGAGACCTGCAACTGTGGAAAGACCAGCGAACACAGACAGGAGCTACCACATCCAAACCAAAGAAGGTCAGATCTACCAACGCAACCGTCAACACCTGCGACAAAGCAGAGTGAGCACTCACACTACACACACACACACTTCACAGCAGACTGTTACCAGCGCTAACAACAACACACAAGCCCATCAGCAAGAGCATGCTGAACCTCCAGACACGAACAATCAGCGACAACCAGACACACAGCCTGGTTACACCACGAGGTCAGGTCGCACGATCAAACCAAGACAAATCCTTGACTTATGAATGTTAAAAAAAAGAGAATTTTACACCAACCTGTACTATACCTGCTATGTTTTGAAAAGAAATATTTACAGCGTTCACTTACCTTGTGTACCTACCTGCTGTTTGCAGTTACCAGTAATGAAATGGAAAAAAAGATGAAATGTTATTACGGTGTCACATTTAGACAGTGAAGGAAATGTTTTACACTACTTTGTTGCAGTCCAGTTATATAAGAGTTCCACTTTCATATTCTTTCTTATTAAGATTGTATTCGCTTATAAACGTGCTCAACGTGGTCTATATCTCTGCAGAGAAAGCAGCACTTTTCAGAAAAAGGGAGATGTAATATTTGCTAGTAATATTTGATTTGCTAATGTCCCTTACGGCTTTCCGTAGCGCCACAACAAAGTCACGTGATGTACGTAACAACGTCAGTTGGAATCCGGTCGGTGAATAAACACCCAGCACGAGAGAAGTCGTCCTTGCTTCATTAATGTTATAAGTTAACATAGCCAGAGGGCACAGATCATTACACCCATGACGCCCACCACCCCTACCCAGACCCCATGACCCCCACCACCCCTACCATGATTCCCACCACTCCTACCTAGACCTCATGACGCCCACCACCCCTACCCAGACCCCATGACCCCCACCTCATTGGAAAAGGTTGCTTTTTTTAAAAAAATAACAATTTCCCTGATTCTATGGATGCACACACAATGTGGTATTAGTTCAGAATGCGGCAGGCTTGAGAGGTTCCTGTAAAGGGAAATAAATATACAGTAAACACTCTATGCATGCTCAATAATCCAGGTAAGAAAATCAAAGAAAGGTGAATCAGTTCATCTGGACACAACGTTTATAGAGAGCAACGTTTCATCACACAACTACAGTCTCGACTGACTGCAGGTATCCCCACCCTTATAAACAATACAGTGGCATGACGACCCAAACCAATGATCAACGGGGTCGTTTGGGTCGTTATGCCACTGTATTGTTTATAAGGGTAGGGGGTACCTGCAGTCAGTTGAGACTGAAGAGGTCAATTAGATGAGTGAGGAAACGTTTCTGTCAATAAACGTTGTGTCCAGATGAACTGATTCACCTTCCTGTGATACACAGTAGACTGCCTACAGTAAGAAGCCCTGTCAGAGTAACACGTCTCTAGAACACACACATGTAGCTACATTATGTCTTAGTTAGGGGCTTTATTGGCAAACAAAACAACACATAAAATAAATTCAATCAACATAATAATGTACTATTGTACAAATGTCAATGCACTCTTTTTTATTTCTTAACAAAATTGATAAATGTGTAATTTTAGAAGTTAGGCCATGGGCCCCTAGTACCCCGGGCAAACTGCTCTGGCAAACCACTACAATGTTCATGTGACAGAGGGGTGGTGACTGGCAGGCAAGCGGCAATACACTGTGTAGATTGGCTACCGGTCAAGGTGGGTGGGCATAGAGAGCAGGCGGCTTACAGAGCACAGGTCAAGATCAGATTTTCTTAAGCCAAGTCAAGCACAAAAACAATGGAACAAATGTTGACCCGATCCGGGTTGGATCAGTGAAAAGTGTGCGGGAAAAACTGCCAAGCAACAGAAAATGGACAGTGTTAACCGAAAGCCCAGCAGGGCTGCCAAAAGAAAGAAAAGAAGGGAAGTTAAAGAAGCGGCCACAATAATAATAATGAAAAGTCCTGCTAATGAGTAGCTTTTCCAAAAAAGCTAAACAAAGTGAAGAAGAGGGCATTCGGATGGAGGGTGTCAAGCTAGCTAGCAGTAGCGCTAGCCTGGAAACGTCTACCGTCGGTTGCACTTTGCAAAGAAAGTCAAGAAAGAAGAACTTCTAAAGGTAAGAACCATCTGATTATTCTGCCTGTGCACCGAGCAGCATTACTTGTTGTGATTGTGTGTTGCTGTGTATTGTGTGGACGAGTTTATTTGATAGGCTCTTTGCATAACGTGTACTGCATCACTGTGGTGTGATGCTGCCATATTGTGTTGGACTTGGTTTGTTAAGATCATTATCATATGTTGGTTTTTGCAGTTCTGTGTGAAGTTGCCTGGCTCACTTAGTGAGCATAATTTTGAAACCTGAATTCAGCTGTGCTGTGTGATGACCTTAGGATGGCGTTGTTGTAAACCTATTCCTAGTCAGTCACTAATAACTGGTGTGCTGTCTGCTTGGGTGGTATTGCCATAGTCTAGAGTCATACACTGCCTCGGGATGACTTCATCCATCGTTTCCTTGTCTTGTGATGTGCGAGTGAATGGCAGTACTTGGTCTACTGAGCTGTATAGGCGTACCTGCTCAGCTGGACTGCTGATTCAGCCTCTGACCAACAGGTGTGATTATGGTCTGGTGGATTTGACATGCCAGCTTGACTGGAAGCTCAAAACAATTAAGGTGGGGTTAAGGCTAGGATGGGTAGTGTGGAGTGGGCATGGTGTGTGTGTGTGTGTGTGTGTGTGTGTGTGAGGATCTGGGGGGGGGGCGTATGAGGCTCAGTGCCCAGGGGCCCCTGGGGGTACTAATCCAGCCTTGCATGTGCATATGCACGCGCGCACACACACACACACACACACAGTATTGTCATTACATGCCAAGCAGTCTGATGAATCAGACTTGCTGATTCTTGCTCTTCAAAAATGGCACTGTTGTAATGCGAAATCTTATTTTAATCGGGAAGTTAGCAAAGTAGTGCGTTAGCAGTTCTTAAATAACTGAAAAGCATATCTTCGTTTTTTTATATCTCTATCTATTTTTCTGTCTTTCTGTCTGTCCGTCTAGCTTCCTGTCTGTGGGTTGGCCCATCTCATCTCATCTCATCTCATCTTCAGCCACTTCTCCGGGGTCGTGTCGTGGTGGCAGCAAGCTATGTAGGGCACTCCAGACGACCCTCTCCCCAGCAACGCTCCAGCTCCTCCTGGGGGATCCCAAGGTGTTCTCAGGCCAGATTGGACATGTAGTCCCGCCAGCGAGTTCTGGGTCTACCCCGGGGTCTCCTCCCAGTTGGACATGCCTGGAAAACCTCCAAAGGAAGGCATCCAGGAGGCATCCTGATCAGATGCCCCAACCACCTCAACCGGAACCTTTCAACGCAAAGGAGCAGCGGCTCTACTCTGAGCGCCCTCCGGATGTCCGAGCTCCTCACCCTATCTCTAAGGCTGAGCCCAGACACCCTACGGAGGAAACTCATTGCAGCCGCTTGTATCCGCGACCTCACCCTTTCAGTCACTACCCAAAGCTCAAGACCATAGGTGAGGGTTGGAACGAAGACTGACTGGTAAATTGAGAGCTTCGCCTTCCAGCTCAGCTCCCTCTTCACCACAACGGTCCGGTACAACGTCCACATTACTGCTGATGCTGCACCAATCCACCTGTCAGTCTCCCGCTCCGTTCTACCCTCACTCGTGAAGAAGACCCCGAGATACTTAAACTCATTGGTGGCAGCGGTGGGATCCGTAAGGGTCCGGAATCATGCAGATCCTCAGAAGTCTCTTCAGAGCGCGGGAATAACGAAGCGCAAGGGCGCGCCTCCGGGAGAGGGTGACAACTGTAACCTACAAAAAGACTCACTGGCCAATCGCCAGGAGGTCGGCCCCCTTTAGTCGAGCGGTTAGCGATGTCGCCTCGTGGTGCAGTACAACCCGGACCGAATCCCGCAGCGGGCGGAAATATGCTGTGTTACATCGGCAATAACTCACCCCCAACCCGAAGGGGGCAATCCACCACTTTCCGGTAGAGAACCATGGCCTCGGACATGGAGGTGCTGACTCTCATCCCGTCCATTTCACACCCAGCTGCAAACCGCTCCAGTGTAGGCTGGAGGTCACATTCTGATGAAGTAAAAACAAAAGCAAAACCACATCATCTGCTAAGAGCAGAGATGCAATTCTGAGGTTCCCAAAACGGACACACTCCTCACCTTGGCTGCTCCTTGAGATCCTGTCCATGAATATCACAAACAGAATTGGAGACAAGGGACAACCTTGCCAGGGTCCGACACCCACCGAAAACGTGTTTGACTTTATGCCGAGAATGGGACACAGCTCTCATTTTGGTCATACAAGGACCATATGGCTTGTAGCAACTGCCCCGGTACCCCATACTCCCGCAGTACCCCCCACAGAATGCCCCGGGGTACACGGCCATAAGCCTTCTCCAAGTCCACAAAACACATGTAGACTGGCTGGTCACAATCCCATGCCTCCCTCAGCACTTCCGCAAGGGTAAAGAGTTGGTCTGTTGTTCCACGGCCAGGACAGAATCCGCATTGGATCCGAGGTTGGTCCATCTATCCTTCTATATAATTATATGGCTATAGATTAGTATATAAATGTTTTATATGTATATCTGTTTTTGTTCTTAAATAAAAAATTAAAAAAATTCTGTCACTTATCAGTCCAGTCACCGTGGATGACACCACAGTGACCGGACTGATAAGTGACAGTGATGAGAGGGCCTATAGGAGGGAAGTGGAAGATTTAACCACATGGTGCCATGATAACAACCTCTCTCTAAATGTCAACAAGACAAAAGAAATCATTCCTGACTTTAGAAAGACCAGAGGAAATCCCTTTCCTGTTTGCATCAATGGGTCATCTGTTGAAATTGAGGACAGTTTTGGATTTCTCGGTTGACACATCACAGACACCCTCACATGGTCTCAACACCAACTGCATCCTGAAGAAGGCACAGCAGAGACTATTTTCTGAGGCGTCTCAACAGTTCTGGTACGAGTACCAGATCGCTTATGAACTTGTATCTCGGTACCATGGAGAGTGTCTTGACAGGCTGTATCACAGTGTGGCTTGACAGCCTGACTGCTCAGGACTGCCAGAAAGGACTGTAAAGACAGCAGCAAAAATCACTGGCATGGAACTACCACAACTTCATGATATTTACACCACTCGCTGCAAAAGGAAAGCCCAAAACATCATGAAGGACACCAGCCACCCCGCTCATGTCCTGTTCTCGCTCCTTCCATCTAAAAAACACTACCGGAGCATCAAGTCACACACCACCCGTCTCAGTACCAGCTTCTTCCCAGACAGTCAGGCTGCTGAACAGCTGGCGCACCAATATCACTAGAACGACCAAGACGGTCATTATGACCGCTTTGGATTCTCAAAGTTTAACGACTTTGTGGAAAAATAGATACGGGCCTGCCGTTCAATGAATTCTCCTCAAACTGCACATATTTGCATTAAAATTAGTTTCAGATCAATCGCACTAAAAAGTTACGATAAGATCTACGTAAAACGACCACGAGCGGTCAACATGACCGTCTCGTAATTTATGCGTGATGGTGCGCGTCGTGTCAGTATTTATGACGTGTGTTGGTGGCGTCATTTCCTCCGTGAAGTTCATTGCTCTGTCCTAGAAACACACTAGCGCCCTCCAGTGGAGAGAAATAGTCTAAACTTGATGTGTGATGATGTCCAACATGTCTGGTTACAGACGCTCCATGACTACCACCGAGGCGCTGCAGTATTTACAGGTGTTGGACAGCGGCCATTTTAAATTGTTTAGAATTAGTATTAAAGATGTTAAAGTGTTAATTTTGGTGTCAGCTAGTTTCATAACAGACACACTAACATATGTAACGCATTAATATCTTGACTGGGTATTAATCTGACAGAATACGGAGTTTAAAATCCGCGGCGGTCATTTTGACCACCCATACTCGTTTTGGGGTAGGAATGAAATCCCGGTCGTTCTCGTGATATGCACCGTACATTGTTGTGTTATTGTGTATTTAATGTATGAATTCATTTTTTTTCTTATCGGCTGGTGTGTCCTTGTGTTCTTTGTGTTAAGGCAGAGCGAGCCACAGCACAAGAGTGTCATTATATTGTAAACACACATGACAGTGAAGTTGAACTTGCTTGTGAGACTGAGTCCAGGTCTTGGTGCCGGTCATCTAGAGCAGTGTTTGTCAACCGGGGGTCCGCGGACCCCTAGTGGTCCGTGGTGTAATTGCAAGGGGTCCGTGAAACTAAAATATCTCTAAAAAAAGATCCTATGACATTTATAGAAATAGGATTATTTTACTCAGATGTGACTGAGACCTTTATCTACCTAAACTATAAAGGGTAACAGGACTTTTTTCTCTAATTACATCTGTTTCACAAGTGTCATTTATTGTATTTTAATAAGAGATCTCGCTCCCGTTTGCATTGTTAAAAGTTACTGCATAAAATTCTGTTGTTACATATATCTGAAAGTTACTGAATACATATTCTGTTTTGTTACATATATCTGAAAGTTACTGCATAAGAATTCTGTTTTGTTACATATATCTGAAAGTTACTGCATAAGAATTCTGTTTTGTTACATATATCTGAAAGTTACTGCATAAGAATTCTGTTTTGTTAACTATATCTAAGTTACAACTGAAAGCTCTTATTTTTGCCCCAAAGAGTGAATAAATGCTATAATGCAATTTAAAATGCAGTTTCTACTGCTTCTATCAAATTGCAACCCCCCTCCCCCAAGATCAGGTGGAGGGGTCCTCAGGGTAGATCAAAAATACGCAGGGGGTCCAGGACCTCAAAAAGGTTGAGAACCACTGCTCTAGAGAACAGGATCTTGTTTTGGGGATTTGAATTGAATTGATCCTCGGTGCCTCCCAGGTACAGTACACTCAGACCTACTCATAACAACGTGTTGTGTCCTTTTGTCTCTTTCACTGCTGTTCTTCCTTCACTCGCCTTGGTGGCCCCTCCTTTCTCCTCCTCTGGGAGGTGTCGGGGGGGGGGACGACGGCCCTCGCGTTCATCAGCTCGAACACCCGACGCGTCCTTCTAACGCAGGAAGCGAATACTCATCTTATGATCAATGTTCACTTTCTCAAGCGACTGTAAAGGAAACACATGCAAGAAATTTAACAAGAGTGCAAAAAAACATTTCACAAATACTTTATACGATGTTACATAATGTCAAATGTGCTCAGCCACGTGTCTGTTTTATCGAAAGAAGTGCTTATTTTAATAATGAAACTACCTATTAGAAAAAACTTTACAGTGATGTGTTTTCAGTATTCCTCTTAAAAACTGTGAATGATTAAGTGTACTTTTATCTTCTTTTGTTGTACTTGCAAAAAGTCAGCTTGAGAACAGTGTATACTTTAACTTGACTTAGACTTTTAGAGTTGTTGAATACTTTTTGGGGGGGGGTTCCCCCCTGTTTTTCTTCTCCCCAGTTGTACTTGGCAAATTACCCCCACTCTTCCGAGCTGTCCCGGACTCTGCTCCACCCCCTCTGCTGACCCGGGAGGGCTGCAGACTACCACGTGCCTCCTCCCATACATGTGGAGTCACCAGCCGCCTCTTTTCACCTGACAGTGAGGAGTTTCACCAAGGGGACGTAGCGCGTGGGAGGATCACGCTATCCCCCCCCCCCAGTTCCCCCTCCCCCCCTGGACAGGCGCCCCGACCCACCAGAGGAGGCGCTAGTGCAGCGACCAGGACACAAACCCACATCCGGCTTCCCACCCACAGACACGTTCAATTGTGTCTGTAGGGACGCCCGACCAAGCCGGAGGCAACACGGGGGTTCGAACCGGCGATCCCCGCGTTGTTTAGCCTTGACGGTGCGTAGCATTTGAAGTCATTTTGATCATTTCACAAACACAAGATTACTAATTGGGTTCAGTGTCTTGTTCAAACAGGGAGCGTGGCTGTCGACTGACACGTGGCTTTTACTGGAAATTGAACTTGTGGTGAAGTGACATAAGGACAGTTTGTAGGCCGCTGTGTCGCTTGGTGAGACCAAACTCAAACTTGGTAAGAATGAGAGGTAATGGACTCATCTGCTACCGTAATATACTAATCAGTGTTTGAACCGTCACTCAAACCTAGGCAGTTAGGTGTGAAATCTGTCCATCTAGCTTTCCGCTGTCTATTTTTCTGTCCACTTCTTGTCCGTCCATCTGTCCGTCTCTCTGTCCGTCTGTCCGTCCACCTGTCAATCCGTTTACCTTCTTAAATTCCTCAAAGGAGATGGCATCATCTTTATCTAGGTCTGCCTCTTGAATGGCCCGGTCCGCAATACTCTCCAGCTGCTCTTCAGTCACCTGCATCTCCAACATCGCCCGCAACACCTGTCAGTCAAACACCGTGGACCAATCACAGCGCCCGAATGACAACTGGCTTTGCAATGGCCCAATAAATGTGCAGCTCGGCTATGAGGAGGCGGCATGGAGGACGCCAGTCCACAGATATGGATGTTTCACATAACGTTTGCATTTTAAACCGACGGTTTGCTTGTTTGACAACGTTCAAAATGTATTCGAGGGTACAGTGGAAATCACTGAACCACATTTCAACAAGAAATAAACAACACTTTAAATCAACAGTTTACGATCAACCAGTGACAGAAAACCTGAGAAATGTAAAGTTTGGTCGTCTGACTAGGGGTGGTTTTTAAATCAGTGTTACCATGGTGACAGATGTGCTAGCACAGTAACAGAATTGCCACTATATACAGACCTGTAGGAGCTCTGTGCGGGAAATCTTGCCATCCCTGTCCTGGTCATACATCTGGAACGCAACTACAGAGACAGACAGACCGACAGACAGACAGACAGACAGACAGACAGACAGACAGACAGACAGACAGACAGACAGACAGACAGACAGACAGAGACCGTCATTAATAAAAATGTCCACCAAAACAAGAACAAAATTTTCTCTTGCTTCGTAGATTTCATAAAAGCATTTGACTCAATTTGGTATAACGGTCTGTTCCTGAAATTAAGTGAAAAAAATGTGTTGGGGGGGGGGACATATGACATAATTAAAACAATGTATACAAATAATAAATGTGCTGTGAAAATTGCCAATATGGAAACAGATGTTTTCCCCCAAAGTAGGGGTGTGAAATAAGGCTGCAGTCTCAGCCCCACCCTGTTTAAACATTTATATTGATGAACTGGCAAAATCTCTAGAACAATCAGATATCCCTGGTCTCACCCTCTCTGACACAGATATGAAATGCCTACTTTTTGCAGATGATCTAATATTATTAGCTCCATCTAAAGAGGCACTACAACAGCAACTGGATCATCTGCAAAACTTCTGTCAGACCTGGGCTCTGACAGTTCATCTGAAAAAAAAACTAGAATTACGGTCTTCAGAAATGACCCAGGTGTCAGGGAAACCCAAATAGGTTTTTACTAGGCTCCACTGACATAGAATTCACACACAGCTACACATATTTGTTACTAATAAATACCTCTACAGGAAATTTCAATCCTGCCATTAATTATCTCAGAGACAAGAGAAGAAGGGCTTTCTATACTATAAAAAAAAGTCTTCAAACAGACGTACCTATTAGGACATGGCTCAAAATATTCAAATCCATAACTGAACCTATTTTACTATATGGTAGTGAAGTGTTGGGTCCTCTTGTAAATCAAGACTTTGAAAAATGGGACAAACACCCAATCAAAACCCTGCACACTGAGATTTGCAAGAGCATTCTCACAGTACACAGGAACAAGCCCAACAATGGATGCCGAGCAGAACTAGGCCACTTTCCCCTGTTAATTAAGATGCAAAAAAGACCAATCAAATTCTACAAATACCTAAAAGCAAGTGACCCCAACTCCTTCCATTACAGAGCGCTCAATTACCAAGAGGAGAACAAAGAGAGGAGTACCCTCAGCCAGCTGGTCCTGAGGCTCAGCTCAGCCAACAGCGCAAGGCATCAGGACAGCTCTCACACAATCTGGCCCAACCAAATTATAGCTAAAGAAAAAGAAAATTACATTAACCATTGGACATTCATTCATTCATTCATTCATTCATTCATTCATTCATTCATTCATTCATTCATTCATTCATTCATCTTCAGCCACTTCTCCGGGGTCGGGTCACGGTGGCAGCAAGCTAAGTAGGGCACTCCAGATGACCCTCTCCCCAGCAAAACCCTCCAGCTCCTTCTGGGGAATCCCAAGGCATTCCCAGGCCAAAATGGACATGTAGTCCCTCCAGCGAGTTCTGGGTCTACCCCGGGGTCTCCTCCCGGTTGGCCGTGCCCAGATAACCTCCAAAGGAAGGCGCCCAGGAGGCGTCCTAATCAGATGTCCAAACCACCTCAACTGGCTCCACTCCGAGCTCCCTCCAGATGTCCGAGCTCCTCACCCTATCTCTAAGGCTGAGCCCAGACACCCTACGGAGGAAACTCATTTCAGCCACTTGTATCCACCATCTCACCCTTTCGGTCACTACCCAAAGCTCATGACCATAGGTGAGGGTTGGAACCAAGACTGACGGGTAAATTGAGAGCTTTGCCTTCCGGCTCAGCTCCCTCTTCACCACAACGGTCCGGTACAACATCCCCATTACTGCTGATGCTGCACCAATCCACCTGCCAATCTCCTGCTCCACCCTACCCTCACTCGAGAACAAGACCCCGAGATACTTGAACTCCTTCACTTGAGACAACAACTCATCCCTAACCCGGACCCCTCCTGAAGCCAGACCTAGGAAGGGAGCTTGCCAGCGAGCATCTGGTGGCCAGGCCTTGGCCCATGGGGCCCGGTTGGGCCCAGCCCGAAAAAACAACACGGAGCCATCGGTGACCTCTGAGAAACGGGGAATAAGCCAAATGAAGAAGACATGTACAGATCTCCACTGTGTGATTTTGA
>NC_079217.1:64249811-64254811 GCF_029633865.1 Lampris incognitus | reverse complement strand
CAGAGAGGGAGAAAAGAGAGGGAGAGAGACAGAGACAGAGACAGAGGGAGAGAGACAGAGAGGGAGAGACAGAGAACAAGAGATAGGGAGAGACAGAGGGAGAGAGACAGAGGGAAAGAGACGGAGACAGAGGGAGAGAGACAGAGAGACAGAGGGAGAGAGACAGAGGGAGAGGGAGAGAGACAGAGACAGAGGGAGAGAGACAGAGGGAGAGACAGAGGGAGAGACAGAAGGAGAGAGACAGAGACAGAGGGAGAGAGACAGAGGGAGAGAGACAGAGGGAGAGACAGAGGGAGAGGGAGAGAGACAGAGGGAGAGAGACAGAGACAGAGGGAGAGGGAGAGAGACAGAGGGAGAGAGACAGAGGGAGAGAGAGAGAGGGAGAGAGACAGAGACAGAGAGGGAGAAAATAGAGCGAGAGAGACAGAGCAAGAGACAGAGGGAAAGAGACAGAGACAGAGAGGGAGAAAAGAGAGCGAGAGAGACAGAGGGAAAGAGACAGAGACAGAGCGAGAGAGACAGAGGGAGAGAGTCAGAGCAAGAGACAGAGGGAAAGAAACAGAGACAGGGAGGGAGAAAAGAGAGCGAGAGAGACAGAGCAAGAGACAGAGCGAGAGAGACAGAGAGAGAGAGAGACAGAGAGACAGAGGGAGAGAGACAGAGGGAGAGAGACAGAGACAGAGGGAGAGAGACAGAGGGAGAGAGACAGAGAGACAGAGGGAGAGAGACAGAGGGAGAGGGAGAGAGACAGAGACAGAGGGAGAGAGACAGAGGGAGAGGGAGAGGGAGAGAGACAGAGACAGAGACAGAGGGAGAGAGACAGAGACAGAGAGAGAGAGACAGAGAGACAGAGGGAGAGAGACAGAGGGAGAGAGACAGAGACAGAGAGGGAGAGAAAGAGAGCAAGAGACAGGGAGAGACAGAGGGAGAGAGACAGCGACAGAGCGAGAGAGACAGAGAGACAGAGGGAGAGAGACAGAGAGGGAGAAAAGAGAGCGAGAGAGACAGAGGGAGAAAGACAGAGGGAGATAGACAGAGACAGAGGGAGAGAGACAGAGGGAGAGGGAGAGACAGAGGGAGAGACAGAGGGAGAGAGACAGAGGGAGAAAGACAGAGACAGAGGGAGAGACAGAGGGAGAGAGACAGAGACAGAGGGAGAAAGACAGAGGGAGAGAGACAGAGACCGAGAGGGAGAAAAGAGAGTGAGAGAGACAGAGCAAGAGACAGAGGGAAAGAGACAGAGACAGAGGGGGGGGAGACAGAGGGAGAGAGACAGAGAGAGAGAGACAGAGGGAGAGGGAGAGAGACAGAGACAGAGGGAGAGAGTCAGAGGGAGAGAGACAGAGACAGAGGGAGAGACAGAGGGGGAGAGACAGAGGGAGAGAGAGAGGGAGAGAGACAGAGACAGAGAGGGAGAAAAGAGAGCGAGAGACAGAGCAAGAGACAGAGGGAAAGAGACAGAGACAGAGAGGGAGAAAAGAGAGCGAGAGAGACAGAGGGAAAGAGACAGAGACAGAGCGAGAGAGACAGAGGGAGAGAGACAGAGCAAGAGACAGAGGGAAAGAGACATAGACAGAGAGGGAGAAAAGAGAGTGAGAGAGACAGAGCAAGAGACAGAGCGAGAGAGACAGAGAGAGAGAGAGAGACAGCGCGAGAGAGACAGAGGGAGAGGGAGAGAGACAGAGGGAGAAAGACAGAGGGAGAGAGACAGAGAGAGAGAAAAGAGAGGGAGAGAGACAGAGACAGAGACAGAGGGAGAGAGACAGAGAGGGAGAGACAGAGAACAAGAGATAGGGAGAGACAGAGGGAGAGAGACAGAGGGAAAGAGACGGAGACAGAGGGAGAGAGACAGAGAGACAGAGGGAGAGAGACAGAGGGA
This sequence comes from Lampris incognitus, assembly GCF_029633865.1. Lineage (NCBI taxonomy): Eukaryota > Metazoa > Chordata > Actinopteri > Lampriformes > Lampridae > Lampris > Lampris incognitus. The sequence goes on along the minus strand of NC_079217.1, from coordinate 64,252,932 downwards.
GAGGGAGAGAGACAGAGACAGAGGGAGAGAGACAGAGGGAGAGACAGAGGGAGAGACAGAAGGAGAGAGACAGAGACAGAGGGAGAGAGACAGAGGGAGAGAGACAGAGGGAGAGACAGAGGGAGAGAGACAGAGACAGAGGGAGAGAGACAGAGGGAGAGAGACAGAGACAGAGGGAGAGGGAGAGAGACAGAGGGAGAGAGACAGAGACAGAGGGAGAGAGAGAGAGGGAGAGAGACAGAGACAGAGAGGGAGAAAATAGAGCGAGAGAGACAGAGCAAGAGACAGAGGGAAAGAGACAGAGACAGAGAGGGAGAAAAGAGAGCGAGAGAGACAGAGGGAAAGAGACAGAGAGGGAGAGACAGAGAACAAGAGATAGGGAGAGACAGAGGGAGAGAGACAGAGGGAAAGAGACGGAGACAGAGAGAGAGAGACAGAGAGACAGAGGGAGAGAGACAGAGGGAGAGGGAGAGAGACAGAGACAGAGGGAGAGAGACAGAGGGAGAGACAGAGGGAGAGACAGAAGGAGAGAGACAGAGACAGAGGGAGAGAGACAGAGGGAGAGAGACAGAGGGAGAGACAGAGGGAGAGAGACAGAGACAGAGGGAGAGAGACAGAGGGAGAGAGACAGAGACAGAGGGAGAGGGAGAGAGACAGAGGGAGAGAGACAGAGGGATAGAGACAGAGACAGAGGGAGAGACAGAGGGAGAGACAGAAGGAGAGAGACAGAGACAGAGGGAGAGAGACAGAGGGAGAGAGACAGAGACAGAGGGAGAGAGACAGAGGGAGAGAGACAGAGACAGAGGGAGAGAGACAGAGGGATAGAGACAGAGACAGAGGGAGAGACAGAGGGAGAGAGACAGAGGGAGAGAGAGAGAGGGAGAGAGACAGAGACAGAGCGAGAGAGACAGAGGGAGAGAGACAGAGCAAGAGACAGAGGGAAAGAGACAGAGACAGAGACAGAGAGGGAGAAAAGAGAGCGAGAGAGACAGAGCAAGAGACAGAGAGAGAGAGACAGAGAGAGAGAGACAGCGCGAGAGAGACAGAGGGAGAGGGAGAGAGACAGAGGGAGAGGGAGAGGGAGAGAGACAGAGACAGAGACAGAGGGAGAGAGACAGAGACAGAGAGGGAGAGACAGAGAACAAGAGACAGGGAGAGACAGAGGGAGAGAGACAGAGGGAGAGAGACAGAGGGCGAGAGACAGAGAGACAGAGGGAGAGAGACAGAGACAGAGGGAGAGAGACAAAGACAGAGGGAGAGAGACAGAGAGGGAGAAAAGAGAGCGAGAGAGACAGAGGGAGAGACAGAGGGAGAGAGACAGAGACAGAGGGAGAAAGACAGAGGGAGAGAGACAGAGAGGGAGAAAAGAGAGGGAGAGAGACAGAGACAGAGACAGAGGGAGAGAGACAGAGAGGGAGAGACAGAGAACAAGAGATAGGGAGAGACAGAGGGAGAGAGACAGAGGGAAAGAGACGGAGACAGAGGGAGAGAGACAGAGAGACAGAGGGAGAGAGACAGAGGGAGAGGGAGAGAGACAGAGACAGAGGGAGAGAGACAGAGGGAGAGACAGAGGGAGAGACAGAAGGAGAGAGACAGAGACAGAGGGAGAGAGACAGAGGGAGAGAGACAGAGGGAGAGACAGAGGGAGAGGGAGAGAGACAGAGGGAGAGAGACAGAGACAGAGGGAGAGGGAGAGAGACAGAGGGAGAGAGACAGAGGGAGAGAGAGAGAGGGAGAGAGACAGAGACAGAGAGGGAGAAAATAGAGCGAGAGAGACAGAGCAAGAGACAGAGGGAAAGAGACAGAGACAGAGAGGGAGAAAAGAGAGCGAGAGAGACAGAGGGAAAGAGACAGAGACAGAGCGAGAGAGACAGAGGGAGAGAGTCAGAGCAAGAGACAGAGGGAAAGAAACAGAGACAGGGAGGGAGAAAAGAGAGCGAGAGAGACAGAGCAAGAGACAGAGCGAGAGAGACAGAGAGAGAGAGAGACAGAGAGACAGAGGGAGAGAGACAGAGGGAGAGAGACAGAGACAGAGGGAGAGAGACAGAGGGAGAGAGACAGAGAGACAGAGGGAGAGAGACAGAGGGAGAGGGAGAGAGACAGAGACAGAGGGAGAGAGACAGAGGGAGAGGGAGAGGGAGAGAGACAGAGACAGAGACAGAGGGAGAGAGACAGAGACAGAGAGAGAGAGACAGAGAGACAGAGGGAGAGAGACAGAGGGAGAGAGACAGAGACAGAGAGGGAGAGAAAGAGAGCAAGAGACAGGGAGAGACAGAGGGAGAGAGACAGCGACAGAGCGAGAGAGACAGAGAGACAGAGGGAGAGAGACAGAGAGGGAGAAAAGAGAGCGAGAGAGACAGAGGGAGAAAGACAGAGGGAGATAGACAGAGACAGAGGGAGAGAGACAGAGGGAGAGGGAGAGACAGAGGGAGAGACAGAGGGAGAGAGACAGAGGGAGAAAGACAGAGACAGAGGGAGAGACAGAGGGAGAGAGACAGAGACAGAGGGAGAAAGACAGAGGGAGAGAGACAGAGACCGAGAGGGAGAAAAGAGAGTGAGAGAGACAGAGCAAGAGACAGAGGGAAAGAGACAGAGACAGAGGGGGGGGAGACAGAGGGAGAGAGACAGAGAGAGAGAGACAGAGGGAGAGGGAGAGAGACAGAGACAGAGGGAGAGAGTCAGAGGGAGAGAGACAGAGACAGAGGGAGAGACAGAGGGGGAGAGACAGAGGGAGAGAGAGAGGGAGAGAGACAGAGACAGAGAGGGAGAAAAGAGAGCGAGAGACAGAGCAAGAGACAGAGGGAAAGAGACAGAGACAGAGAGGGAGAAAAGAGAGCGAGAGAGACAGAGGGAAAGAGACAGAGACAGAGCGAGAGAGACAGAGGGAGAGAGACAGAGCAAGAGACAGAGGGAAAGAGACATAGACAGAGAGGGAGAAAAGAGAGTGAGAGAGACAGAGCAAGAGACAGAGCGAGAGAGACAGAGAGAGAGAGAGAGACAGCGCGAGAGAGACAGAGGGAGAGGGAGAGAGACAGAGGGAGAAAGACAGAGGGAGAGAGACAGAGAGAGAGAAAAGAGAGGGAGAGAGACAGAGACAGAGACAGAGGGAGAGAGACAGAGA
>NC_079217.1:64244811-64247311 GCF_029633865.1 Lampris incognitus | reverse complement strand
GAGACAGAGACAGAGGGAGAGAGACAGAGGGAGAGAGACAGAGAGACAGAGGGAGAGAGACAGAGGGAGAGGGAGAGAGACAGAGACAGAGGGAGAGAGACAGAGGGAGAGGGAGAGGGAGAGAGACAGAGACAGAGACAGAGGGAGAGAGACAGAGACAGAGAGAGAGAGACAGAGAGACAGAGGGAGAGAGACAGAGGGAGAGAGACAGAGACAGAGAGGGAGAGAAAGAGAGCAAGAGACAGGGAGAGACAGAGGGAGAGAGACAGCGACAGAGCGAGAGAGACAGAGAGACAGAGGGAGAGAGACAGAGACAGAGGGAGAGAGACAGAGAGGGAGAAAAGAGAGCGAGAGAGACAGAGGGAGAAAGACAGAGGGAGATAGACAGAGACAGAGGGAGAGAGACAGAGACAGAGGGAGAGACAGAGGGAGATAGACAGAGGGAGAAAGACAGAGACAGAGGGAGAGACAGAGGGAGAGAGACAGAGACAGAGGGAGAAAGACAGAGGGAGAGAGACAGAGACCGAGAGGGAGAAAAGAGAGTGAGAGAGACAGAGCAAGAGACAGAGGGAAAGAGACAGAGACAGAGGGGGGGAGACAGAGGGAGAGAGACAGAGAGAGAGAGACAGAGGGAGAGGGAGAGAGACAGAGACAGAGGGAGAGAGTCAGAGGGAGAGAGACAGAGACAGAGGGAGAGACAGAGGGGGAGAGACAGAGGGAGAGAGAGAGGGACAGAGACAGAGACAGAGACAGAGAGGGAGAAAAGAGAGCGAGAGACAGAGCAAGAGACAGAGGGAAAGAGACAGAGACAGAGAGGGTGAAAAGAGAGCGAGAGAGACAGAGGGAAAGAGACAGAGACAGAGCGAGAGAGACAGAGGGAGAGAGACAGAGCAAGAGACAGAGGGAAAGAGACATAGACAGAGAGGGAGAAAAGAGAGTGAGAGAGACAGAGCAAGAGACAGAGCGAGAGAGACAGAGAGAGAGAGAGAGACAGCGCGAGAGAGACAGAGGGAGAGGGAGAGAGACAGAGGGAGAAAGACAGAGGGAGAGAGACAGAGAGAGAGAAAAGAGAGGGAGAGAGACAGAGACAGAGACAGAGGGAGAGAGACAGAGAGGGAGAGACAGAGAACAAGAGATAGGGAGAGACAGAGGGAGAGAGACAGAGGGAAAGAGACGGAGACAGAGGGAGAGAGACAGAGAGACAGAGGGAGAGAGACAGAGGGAGAGGGAGAGAGACAGAGACAGAGGGAGAGAGACAGAGGGAGAGACAGAGGGAGAGACAGAAGGAGAGAGACAGAGACAGAGGGAGAGAGACAGAGGGAGAGAGACAGAGGGAGAGACAGAGGGAGAGAGACAGAGACAGAGGGAGAGAGACAGAGACAGAGGGAGAGGGAGAGAGACAGAGGGAGAGAGACAGAGACAGAGGGAGAGAGAGAGAGGGAGAGAGACAGAGACAGAGAGGGAGAAAATAGAGCGAGAGAGACAGAGCAAGAGACAGAGGGAAAGAGACAGAGACAGAGAGGGAGAAAAGAGAGCGAGAGAGACAGAGGGAAAGAGACAGAGAGGGAGAGACAGAGAACAAGAGATAGGGAGAGACAGAGGGAGAGAGACAGAGGGAAAGAGACGGAGACAGAGGGAGAGAGACAGAGAGACAGAGGGAGAGAGACAGAGGGAGAGGGAGAGAGACAGAGACAGAGGGAGAGAGACAGAGGGAGAGACAGAGGGAGAGACAGAAGGAGAGAGACAGAGACAGAGGGAGAGAGACAGAGGGAGAGAGACAGAGACAGAGACAGAGGGAGAGAGAAAGAGACAGAGGGAGAGAGACAGAGACAGAAGGAGAGGGAGAGAGACAGAGGGAGAGAGACAGAGACAGAGGGAGAGAGAGAGAGGGAGAGAGACAGAGACAGAGAGGGAGAAAATAGAGCGAGAGAGACAGAGCAAGAGACAGAGGGAAAGAGACAGAGACAGAGAGGGAGAAAAGAGAGCGAGAGAGACAGAGGGAAAGAGACAGAGACAGAGCGAGAGAGACAGAGGGAGAGAGTCAGAGCAAGAGACAGAGGGAAAGAAACAGAGACAGGGAGGGAGAAAAGAGAGCGAGAGAGACAGAGCAAGAGACAGAGCGAGAGAGACAGAGAGAGAGAGACAGAGAGACAGAGGGAGAGAGACAGAGGGAGAGAGACAGAGACAGAGGGAGAGAGACAGAGGGAGAGAGACAGAGAGACAGAGGGAGAGAGACAGAGGGAGAGGGAGAGAGACAGAGACAGAGGGAGAGGGAGAGAGACAGAGACAGAGGGAGAGAGACAGAGACAGAGACAGAGGGAGAGAGACAGAGACAGAGGGAGAGAGACAGAGGGAGAGAGACAGAGACAGAGAGGGAGAGAAAGAGAGCAAGAGACAGGGAGAGACAGAGGGAGAGAGACAGCGACAGAGCGAGAGAGACAGAGAGAGAGAGACAGAGACAGAGGGAGAGAGACAGAGAGGGAGAAAAGAGAGCGAGAGA